>NW_026893180.1:32500-42500 GCF_033815535.1 Pezoporus flaviventris | reverse complement strand
AGCTTTGCAACGGTGTCACCATCATTGCTGTCGCTCCTCAGTGTCATACCTAAAGGTCCATTTGAATGCACCCTCTTCAGAGCTTGCTCTCGGCTGCCCAGCAGCACAGTGAGTAGAGCACGAACAGTTGCCGTCTGCTCCCACAGTCGAAGAGCCAGGAGGGAAAGTTGGTGCTCTGAATCTTCTGCACACAGTCAGCTTTGCAACAGTGCCTCCATCATTGCTGTCGCTCCTCACTTTCATACCGAGAAGTTCATTTGAAATCCAACTTCTCTGCTCGTTGCTCTTGGCTGCCCAGCAGCACAGTCAGTAGAGCACGAACGTCTGGCCTCTGCTCTCAGAGCCGAGAGCCAGGAGGGAAAGCATGTGCTGGGCATTTTCAGCACACAGTCAGCTTTGCAACGGTGTCACCATCATTGCTGTCGCTCCTCGCTTTCATACCTAAAGGTCCATTTGAATGCACCCTCTTCGGAGCTTGCTCTCGGCTGCCCAGCAGCACAGTGAGTAGAGCACGAACGGTTGCCGTCTGCTCCCACAGTCGAAGAGCCAGGAGGGAAAGCATGTGCTGGGCATCTTCAGCACACAGTCAGCTTTGCAACGGTGTCACCATCATTGCTGTCGCTCCTCGCTTTCATACCTAAAAGTCCACTCGAATGCAACCTCTACGGAGCTTGCTCTGAGCTGCCAAGTAGCACAGCGATTAGAGCACGAACGTCTGGCCTCTGCCTCCCAGAGCCGAAGAGCCAGGAGGGGAAAGCATGTGCTGGGCATCTTCAGCACACAGTCAGCTTTGCAACGGTGTCACCATCATTGCTGTCGCTCCTCGCTTTCATACTTAAAAGTCCATTTGAGTGCAACCTCTCGATGCTTGTTCTCGGCTGCCCAGGGGCAAAACGATTAGTGAACGAACGTCTGGCTTCTGCTCCCAGATCCGAAGAGCCAGGAGGGAAAGCATGTGCTGGGCATCTTCAGCACACAGTCAGCTTTGCAACGGTGTCACCATCATTGCTGTCGCTCCTCGCTTTCATACCTAAAGGTCCATTTGAATGCACCCTCTTCGGAGCTTGCTCTCGGCTGCCCAGCTGCACAGTGAGTAGAGCACGAACAGTTTGCCGTCTGCTCCCACAATCGAAGAGCCGGGAGGGGAAAGCTGGTGAAAGCTTAGGGTTAGGGTTAGGGTTAGGGTTAGGGTTAGGGGTTAGGGTTAGGGTTAGGTTAGGGTTAGGGTAGGGTTAGGGTTAGGGTTAGGGTTATGGTTAGGTTTAGGTTAGGGTGGTTAGGTAGTTTAGGTTAGGGTTAGGGTTAGGGTTAGGTTTAGGGTTAGGTTAGGGTTAGGGGTAGGGTTAGGGTTAGGGTTAGGGTTAGGGTTGCGTTAGGGTTAGGGTTAGGGTTAGGGTTGCCGTCTGCTCCCACAGTCGAAGAGCCAGGAGGGAAAGCATGTGCGGGGCATCTTCAGCACACAGTCAGCTTTGCAATGCTGTCACCATTATTGCTGTCACTCCTCGGTTTCATACCTAAAAGTACATTTGAATGCAACCTCTCCAAAGCTGCTTCTCAGCTGCCCAGAAGCTCAGCGATTAGTGCACGAACGTCTGGCCTCTGCTCCCAGCGCCGAAGAGCCAGGAGGGAAAGCATGTGCTGGGCATCTTCAGCACAGAGTCAGCTTTGCAACGGTGTCACCATCATTGCTGTCGCTCCTCAGTGTCATACCTAAAGGTCCATTTGAATGCACCCTCTTCGGAGCTTGCTCTCGGCTGCCCAGCAGCACAGTGAGTAGAGCACGAACAGTTGCCGTCTGCTCCCACAATCGAAGAGCCAGGAGGGGAAAGCTGGTGCTCTGAATCTTCTGCACACAGTCAGCTTTGCAACAGTGCCTCCATCATTGCTGTCGCTCCTCACTTTCATACCGAGAAGTTCATTTGAATCCAACTTCTCTGCTCGTTGCTCTTGGCTGCCCAGCAGCACAGTCAGTAGAGCACGAACGTCTGGCCTCTGCTCTCAGAGCCGAAGAGCCAGGAGGAAAGCATGTGCTGGGCATCTTCAGCACACAGTCAGCTTTGCAACGGTGTCACCATCATTGCTGTCGCTCCTCGCTTTCATACCGAAAGGTCCATTTGAAAGCGCCCTCTTCGGAGCTTGCTCTCGGCTGCCCAGCAGCACAGTGAGTAGAGCACGAACGGTTGCCGTCTGCTCCCACAGTCGAAGAGCCAGGAGGGAAAGCATGTGCTGGGCATCTTCAGCACACAGTCAGCTTTGCAACGGTGTCACCATCATTGCTGTCGCTCCTCAGTGTCATACCTAAAGGTCCATTTTGAATGCACCCTCTTCAGAGCTTGCTCTCGGCTGCCCAGCAGCACAGTGAGTAGAGCACGAACAGTTGCCGTCTGCTCCCACAATCGAAGAGCCAGGAGGGAAAGCTGGTGCTCTGAATCTTCTGCACACAGTCAGCTTTGCAACAGTGCCTCCATCATTGCTGTCGCTCCTCACTTTCATACCGAGAAGTTCATTTGAATCCAACTTCTCTGCTCGTTGCTCTTGGCTGCCCAGCAGCACAGTCAGTAGAGCACGAACGTCTGGCCTCTGCTCTCAGAGCCGAAGAGCCAGGAGGGAAAGCATGTGCTGGGCATCTTCAGCACACAGTCAGCTTTGCAACGGTGTCACCATCATTGCTGTCGCTCCTCGCTTTCATACCGAAAGGTCCATTTGAAAGCGCCCTCTTCGGAGCTTGCTCTCGGCTGCCCAGCAGCACAGTGAGTAGAGCACGAACGGTTGCCGTCTGCTCCCACAGTCGAAGAGCCAGGAGGGGAAAGCATGTGCTGGGCATCTTCAGCACACAGTCAGCTTTGCAACGGTGTCACCATCATTGCTGTCGCTCCTCAGTGTCATACCTAAAGGTCCATTTGAATGCACCCTCTTCAGAGCTTGCTCTCGGCTGCCCAGCAGCACAGTGAGTAGAGCACGAACAGTTGCCGTCTGCTCCCACAGTCGAAGAGCCAGGAGGGAAAGCTGGTGCTCTGAATCTTCTGCACACAGTCAGCTTTGCAACAGTGCTCCATCATTGCTGTCGCTCCTCACTTTCATACCGAGAAGTTCATTTGAATCCAACTTCTCTGCTCGTTGCTCTTGGCTGCCCAGCAGCACAGTCAGTAGAGCACGAACGTCTGGCCTCTGCTCTCAGAGCCGAAGAGCCAGGAGGGAAAGCATGTGCTGGGCATCTTCAGCACACAGTCAGCTTTGCAACGGTGTCACCATCATTGCTGTCGCTCCTCGCTTTCATACCGAAAGGTCCATTTGAAAGCGCCCTCTTCGGAGCTTGCTCTCGGCTGCCCAGCAGCACAGTGAGTAGAGCACGAACGGTTGCCGTCTGCTCCCACAGTCGAAGAGCCAGGAGGGAAAGCATGTGCTGGGCATCTTCAGCACACAGTCAGCTTTGCAACGGTGTCACCATCATTGCTGTCGCTCCTCAGTGTCATACCTAAAGGTCCATTTGAATGCACCCTCTTCAGAGCTTGCTCTCGGCTGCCCAGCAGCACAGTGAGTAGAGCACGAACAGTTGCCGTCTGCTCCCACAATCGAAGAGCCAGGAGGGAAAGCTGGTGCTCTGAATCTTCTGCACACAGTCAGCTTGCAACAGTGCCTCCATCATTGCTGTCGCTCCTCACTTTCATACCGAGAAGTTCATTTGAATCCACACTTCTCTGCTCGTTGCTCTTGGCTGCCCAGCAGCACAGTCAGTAGAGCACGAACGTCTGGCCTCTGCTCTCAGAGCCGAAGAGCCAGGAGGGAAAGCATGTGCTGGGCATCTTCAGCACACAGTCAGCTTTGCAACGGTGTCACCATCATTGCTGTCGCTCCTCGCTTTCATACCGAAAGGTCCATTTGAAAGCGCCCTCTTCGGAGCTTGCTCTCGGCTGCCCAGCAGCACAGTGAGTAGAGCACGAACGGTTGCCGTCTGCTCCCACAGTCGAAGAGCCAGGAGGGAAAGCATGTGCTGGGCATCTTCAGCACACAGTCAGCTTTGCAACGGTGTCACCATCATTGCTGTCGCTCCTCAGTGTCATACCTAAAGGTCCATTTGAATGCACCCTCTTCAGAGCTTGCTCTCGGCTGCCAGCAGCACAGTGAGTAGAGCACGAACAGTTGCCGTCTGCTCCCACAGTCGAAGAGCCAGGAGGGAAAGCTGGTGCTCTGAATCTTCTGCACACAGTCAGCTTTGCAACAGTGCCTCCATCATTGCTGTCGCTCCTCACTTTCATACCGAGAAGTTCATTTGAATCCAAACTTCTCTGCTCGTTGCTCTTGGCTGCCCAGCAGCACAGTCAGTAGAGCACGAACGTCTGGCCTCTGCTCTCAGAGCCGAAGAGCCAGGAGGGAAAGCATGTGCTGGGCATCTTCAGCACACAGTCAGCTTTGCAACGGTGTCACCATCATTGCTGTCGCTCCTCGCTTTCATACCTAAAGGTCCATTTGAATGCACCCTCTTCGGAGCTTGCTCTCGGCTGCCCAGCAGCACAGTGAGTAGAGCACGAACGGTTGCCGTCTGCTCCCACAGTCGAAGAGCCAGGAGGGAAAGCATGTGCTGGGCATCTTCAGCACACAGTCAGCTTTGCAACGGTGTCACCATCATTGCTGTCGCTCCTCGCTTTCATACCTAAAAGTCCACTCGAATGCAACCTCTACGGAGCTTGCTCTGAGCTGCCAAGTAGCACAGCGATTAGAGCACGAACGTCTGGCCTCTGCTCCCAGAGCCGAAGAGCCAGGAGGGAAAGCATGTGCTGGGCATCTTCAGCACACAGTCAGCTTTGCAACGGTGTCACCATCATTGCTGTCGCTCCTCGCTTTCATACTTAAAAGTCCATTTGAGTGCAACCTCTCCGAAGCTTGTTCTCGGCTGCCCAGGGGCAGAACGATTAGTGCACGAACGTCTGGCTTCTGCTCCCAGATCCGAAGAGCCAGGAGGGAAAGCATGTGCTGGGCATCTTCAGCACACAGTCAGCTTTGCAACGGTGTCACCATCATTGCTGTCGCTCCTCGCTTTCATACCTAAAGGTCCATTTGAATGCACCCTCTTCGGAGTTTGCTCTCGGCTGCCCAGCTGCACAGTGAGTAGAGCACGAACAGTTGCCGTCTGCTCCCACAATCGAAGAGCCAGGAGGGAAAGCTGGGTGAAAGCTTAGGGTTAGGGTTAGGGTTAGGGTTAGGGTTAGGGTTAGGGGTTATGGTTAGGGGTTAGGGTTAGGGTTAGGGTTAGGGTTAGGGTTAGGGGTTAGGGTTAGGGTTAGGGTTATGGTTAGGTTTAGGGTAGGGGTTAGGGTTAGGGGTTAGGGTTAGGGTTAGGGTTAGGGTAGGGGTTAGGGTGTAGGGTTAGGTTTAGGGTTAGGTGGGGTTAGGGTTAGGGTTAGGGTTAGGGTTGCCGTCTGCTCCCACAGTCGAAGAGCAGGAGGGAAAGCATGTGCGGGCATCTTCAGCACACAGTCAGCTTTGCAATGCTGTCACCATTATGCTGTCACTCCTCGGTTTCATACCTAAAAGTACATTTGAATGCAACCTCTCCAAAGCTGCTTCTCAGCTGCCCAGAAGCTCAGCGATTAGTGCACGAACGTCTGGCCTCTGCTCCCAGCGCCGAAGAGCCAGGAGGGAAAGCATGTGCTGGGCATCTTCAGCACACAGTCAGCTTTTGCAACGGTGTCACCATCATTGCTGTCGCTCCTCGCTTTCATACCGAAAGGTCCATTTGAAAGCGCCCTCTTCGGAGCTTGCTCTCGGCTGCCCAGCAGCACAGTGAGTAGAGCACGAACGGTTGCCGTCTGCTCCCACAGTCGAAGAGCCAGGAGGGAAAGCATGTGCTGGGCATCTTCAGCACACAGTCAGCTTTGCAAACGGTGTCACCATCATTGCTGTCGCTCCTCGCTTTCATACTTAAAAGTCCATTTGAGTGCAACCTCTCCGAAGCTTGTTCTCGGCTGCCCAGGGGCAGAACGATTAGTGCACGAACGTCTGGCTTCTGCTCCCAGATCCGAAGAGCCAGGAAGGGAAAGCATGTGCTGGGCATCTTCAGCACACAGTCAGCTTTGCAACGGTGTCACCATCATTGCTGTCGCTCCTCAGTGTCATACCTAAAGGTCCATTTGAATGCACCCTCTTCGGAGCTTGCTCTCGGCTGCCCAGCAGCACAGTGAGTAGAGCACGAACAGTTGCCGTCTGCTCCCACAATCGAAGAGCCAGGAGGGAAAGCTGGTGCTCTGAATCTTCTGCACACAGTCAGCTTTGCAACAGTGCCTCCATCATTGCTGTCGCTCCTCACTTTCATACCGAGAAGTTCATTTTTGAATCCAACTTCTCTGCTCGTTGCTCTTGGCTGCCCAGCAGCACAGTCAGTAGAGCACGAACGTCTGGCCTCTGCTCTCAGAGCCGAAGAGCCAGGAGGGAAAGCATGGTGCTGGGCATCTTCAGCACACAGTCAGCTTTGCAACGGTGTCACCATCATGCTGTCGCTCCTCGCTTTCATACCGAAAGGTCCATTGAAGCGCCCTCTTCGGAGCTTGCTCTCGGCTGCCCAGCAGCACAGTGAGTAGAGCACGAACGGTTGCCGTCTGCTCCCACAGTCGAAGAGCCAGGAGGGAAAGCATGTGCTGGGCATTCTTCAGCACACAGTTAGCTTTGCAACGGTGTCACCATCATTGCTGTCGCTCCTCGGTTTCATACCTAAAAGTCCACTCGAATGCAACCTCTACGGAGCCTTGCTCTGAGCTGCCAAGTAGCACAGCGATTAGAGCACGAACGTCTGGCCTCTGCTCCCAGAGCCGAAGAGCCAGGAGGAAAGCATGTGCTGGGCATCTTCAGCACACAGTCAGCTTTGCAACGGTGTCACCATCATTGCTGTCGCCTCCTCGGTTTCATACCTAAAAAGTCCACTCGAATGCAACCTCTACGGAGCTTGCTCTGAGCTGCCAAGTAGCACAGCGATTAGTGCACGAACGTCTGGCCTCTGCTCCCCAGCGCCGGAGAGCCAGGAGGGAAAGCATGTGCTGGGCATCTTTCAGCACACAGTCAGCTTTGCAACGGTGTCACCATCATTGCTGTCGCTCCTCAGTGTCATACCTAAAGTCCATTTGAATGCACCCTCTTCAGAGCTTGCTCTCGGCTGCCCAGCAGCACAGTGAGTAGAGCACGAACAGTTGCCGTCTGCTCCCACAATCGAAGAGCCAGGAGGGAAAGCTGGTGCTCTGAATCTTCTGCACACAGTCAGCTTTGCAACAGTGCCTCCATCATTGCTGTCGCTCCTCACTTTCATACCGAGAAGTTCATTTGAATCCAACTTCTCTGCCTCGTTGCTCTTGGCTGCCCAGCAGCACAGTCAGTAGAGCACGAACGTCTGGCCCTCTGCTCTCAGAGCCGAAGAGCCAGGAGGGAAAGCATGTGCTGGGCATCTTCAGCACACAGTCAGCTTTGCAACGGTGTCACCATCATTGCTGTCGCTCCTCGCTTTCATACCTAAAGGTCCATTTGAATGCACCCTCTTCGGAGCTTGCTCTCGGCTGCCCAGCAGCACAGTGAGTAGAGCACGAACGGTTGCCGTCTGCTCCCACAGTCGAAGAGCCAGGAGGGAAAGCATGTGCTGGGCATCTTCCAGCACACAGTTAGCTTTGCAACGGTGTCACCATCATTGCTGTCGCTCCTCGGTTTCATACCTAAAAGTCCACTCGAATGCAACCACTACGGAGCTTGCTCTGAGCTGCCAAGTAGCACAGCGATTAGAGCACGAACGTCTGGCCTCTGCTCCCAGAGCCGAAGAGCCAGGAGGGAAAAGCATGTGCTGGGCATCTTCAGCACACAGTCAGCTTTGCAACGGTGTCACCATCATTGCTGTCGCTCCTCGCTTTCATACTTAAAAGTCCATTTGAGTGCAACCTCTCCGAAGCTTGTTCTCGGCTGCCCAGGGGCAGAACGATTAGTGCACGAAGTCTGGCTTCTGCTCCCAGATCCGAAGAGCCAGGAGGGAAAGCATGTGCTGGGCATCTTCAGCACACAGTCAGCTTTGCAACGGTGTCACCATCATTGCTGTCGCTCCTCGCTTTCATACCTAAAGGTCCATTTGAATGCACCCTCTTCGGAGCATTGCTCTCGGCTGCCCAGCGCACAGTGAGTAGAGCACGAACAGTTGCCGTCTGCTCCCACAATCGAAGAGCCAGGAGGGAAAGCTGGTGAAAGCTGTTAGGTTATGTTTTTGGGTTTAGGGTTAGGGGTTAGGGTTAGGGTTAGGGTTAGGGTTAGGGTTAGGGTTAGTTAGGGTTTAGGGTTAGGTTAGGGTTTAGGGTTTATGGTTTAGGGTTAGGGTAGGGTAGGGTAGGGTTAGGGTTAGGGTTAGGGTTAGGTTTAGGGTTAGGGTTAGGGTTAGGGGTAGGGTTAGGGTTAGGGTTAGGGTTAGGGTTGGGTTAGGGTTAGGGTTAGGGTTAGGGTTTAGGGTTAGGGTTAGGGTTGCCGTCTGCTCCCACAGTCGAAGAGCCAGGAGGGAAAGCATGTGCGGGGCATCTTCAGCACACAGTCAGCTTTGCAATGCTGTCACCATTATTGCTGTCACTCCTTGGTTTCATACCTAAAAGTACATTTGAATGCAACCTCTCCAAAGCTGCTTCTCAGCTGCCCAGAAGCTCAGCGATTTAGTGCACGAACGTCTGGCCTCTGCTCCCAGCGCCGAAGAGCCAGGAGGGAAAGCATGTGCTGGGCATCTTCAGCACACAGTCAGCTTTGCAACGGTGTCACCATCATTGCTGTCGCTCCTCGCTTTCATACCGAAAGGTCCATTTGAAAGCGCCCTCTTCGGAGCTTGCTCTCGGCTGCCCAGCAGCACAGTGAGTAGAGCACGACGGTTGCCGTCTGCTCCCACAGTCAAAGAGCCCAGGAGGGAAAGCATGTGCTGGGCATCTTCAGCACACAGTCAGCTTTGCAACGGTGTCACCATCATGTGCTGTCGCTCCTCAGTGTCATACCTAAAGGTCCATTTGAATGCACCCTCTTCAGAGCTTGCTCTCGGCTGCCCAGCAGCACAGTGAGTAGAGCACGAACAGTTGCCGTCTGCTCCCACAATCGAGAGCAGGAGGGGAAGCTGGTGCTGAATCTTCTGCACACAGTCAGCTTTGCAACAGTGCCTCCATCATTGCTGTCGCTCCTCACTTTCATACCGAGAAGTTCATTTGAATCCAACTTCTCTGCTCGTTGCTCTTGGCTGCCCAGCAGCACAGTCAGTAGAGCACGAACGTCTGGCCTCTGCTCTCAGAGTCGAAGAGCCAGGAGGGAAAAGCATGTGCTGGGCATCTTCAGCACACAGTCAGCTTTGCAACGGTGTCACCATCATTGCTGTCGCTCCTCGCTTTCATACCTAAAGGTCCATTTGAATGCACCCTCTTCGGAGCTTGCTCTCGGCTGCCCAGCAGCACAGTGAGTAGAGGCACGAACGGTTGCCGTCTGCTCCCACCAGTCGAAGAGCCAGGAGGGAAAGCATGTGCTGGGCATCTTCAGCACACAGTTAGCTTTGCAACGGTGTCACCATCATTGCTGTCGCTCCTCGGTTTCATACCTAAAAGTCCACTCGAATGCAACCTCTACGGAGCTTGCTCTGAGCTGCCAAGTAGCACAGCGATTAGAGCACGAACGTCTGGCCTCTGCTCCCAGAGCCGAAGAGCCAGGAGGGAAAGCATGTGCTGGGCATCTTCAGCACACAGTTAGCTTTGCAACGGTGTCACCATCATTGCTGTCGCTCCTCGCTTTCATACTTAAAAGTCCCATTTGAGTGCAACCTCTCCGAAGCTTGTTCTCGGCTGCCCAGGGGCAGAACGATTAGTGCACGAACGTCTGGCCTTCTGCTCCCCAGATCCGAAGAGCCAGGAGGGAAAGCATGTGCTGGACATCTTCAGCACACAGTCAGCTTTGCAACGGTGTCACCATCATTGCTGTCGCTCCTATTGCAACGGTGTCACCATCATTGCTGTCGCTCCTCGCT
>NW_026893180.1:0-2500 GCF_033815535.1 Pezoporus flaviventris | reverse complement strand
GCTGGGCATCTTCAGCACACAGTCAGCTTTGCAACGGTGTCACCATCATTGCTGTCGCTCCTCAGTGTCATACCTAAAGGTCCATTTGAATGCACCCTCTTCGGAGCTTGCTCTCGGCTGCCCAGCAGCACAGTGAGTAAGGCACGAACAGTTGCCGTCTGCTCCCACAATCGAAGAGCCAGGAGGGAAAGCTGGTGCTCTGAATCTTCTGCACACAGTCAGCTTTGCAACAGTGCCTCCATCATTGCTGTCGCTCCTCACTTTCATACCGAGAAGTTCATTTGAATCCAACTTCTCTGCTCGTTGCTCTTGGCTGCCCAGCAGCACAGTCAGTAGAGCACGAACGTCTGGCCTCTGCTCTCAGAGCCGAAGAGCCAGGAGGGAAAGCATGTGCTGGGCATCTTCAGCACACAGTCAGCTTTGCAACGGTGTCACCATCATTGCTGTCGCTCCTCGCTTTCATACCGAAAGGTCCATTTGAAAGCGCCCTCTTCGGAGCTTGCTCTCGGCTGCCCAGCAGCACAGTGAGTAGAGCACGAACGGTTGCCGTCTGCTCCCACAGTCGAAGAGCCAGGAGGGAAAGCATGTGCTGGGCATCTTCAGCACACAGTCAGCTTTGCAACGGTGTCACCATCATTGCTGTCGCTCCTCAGTGTCATACCTAAAGGTCCATTTGAATGTACCCTCTTCAGAGCTTGCTCTCGGCTGCCCAGCAGCACAGTGAGTAGAGCACGAACAGTTGCCGTCTGCTCCCACAATCGAAGAGCCAGGAGGGAAAGCTGGTGCTCTGAATCTTCTGCACACAGTCAGCTTTGCAACAGTGCCTCCATCATTGCTGTCGCTCCTCACTTTCATACCGAGAAGTTCATTTGAATCCAACTTCTCTGCTCGTTGCTCTTGGCTGCCCAGCAGCACAGTCAGTAGAGCACGAACGTCTGGCCTCTGCTCTCAGAGCCGAAGAGCCATGAGGGAAAGCATGTGCTGGGCATCTTCAGCACACAGTCAGCTTTGCAACGGTGTCACCATCATTGCTGTCGCTCCTCGCTTTCATACCTAAAGGTCCATTTGAATGCACCCTCTTCGGAGCTTGCTCTCGGCTGCCCAGCAGCACAGTGAGTAGAGCACGAACGGTTGCCGTCTGCTCCCACAGTCGAAGAGCCAGGAGGGAAAGCATGTGCTGGGCATCTTCAGCACACAGTTAGCTTTGCAACGGTGTCACCATCATTGCTGTCGCTCCTCGGTTTCATACCTAAAAGTCCACTCGAATGCAACCTCTACGGAGCTTGCTCTGAGCTGCCAAGTAGCACAGCGATTAGAGCACGAACGTCTGGCCTCTGCTCCCAGAGCCGAAGAGCCAGGAGGGAAAGCATGTGCTGGGCATCTTCAGCACACAGTCAGCTTTGCAACGGTGTCACCATCATTGCTGTCGCTCCTCGCTTTCATACTTTAAAAGTCCATTTGAGTGCAACCTCTCGAAGCTTGTTCTCGGCTGCCCAGGGGCAGAACGATTAGTGCACGAACGTCTGGCTTCTGCTCCCAGATCCGAAGAGCCAGGAGGGAAAGCATGTGCTGGGCATCTTCAGCACACAGTCAGCTTTGCAACGGTGTCACCATCATTGCTGTCGCTCCTCGCTTTCATACCTAAAGGTCCATTTGAATGCACCCTCTTCGGAGCTTGCTCTCGGCTGCCCAGCTGCACAGTGAGTAGAGCACGAACAGTTGCCGTCAGCTCCCACAATCGAAGAGCCAGGAGGAAAGCTGGTGAAAGCTTAGGGTTAGGGTTAGGGTTAGGTTAGGGGGTTAGGGGTTAGGGGTTAGGGGTTAGGGTTAGGGTTAGGGTTAGGGTTAGGGTTAGGGTTAGGGTTAGGGGTTAGGGTTAGGGTTAGGGTTATGGTTAGATTTAGGGTTAGGGTTAGGGTTAGGGGTAGGGTTAGGGTTAGGGTTAGGGTTAGGGTTAGGTTAGGGTTAGGGTTAGGGGGTAGGGTTAGGGTTAGGGTTAGGGTTAGGGTTAGGGTTAGGGTTAGGGTTAGGTTAGGGTTGCGTGCGTCTGCTCCCACAGTCGAAGAGCCAGGAGGGAAAGCATGTGCGGGGCATCTTCAGCACACAGTCAGCTTTGCAATGCTGTCACCATTATTGCTGTCACTCCTCGGTTTCATACCTAAAAGTACATTTGAATGCAACCTCTCCAAATCTGCTTCTCAGCTGCCCAGAAGCTCAGCGATTAGTGCACGAACGTCTGGCCTCTGCTCCCAGCGCCGAAGAGCCAGGAGGGAAAGCATGTGCTGGGCATCTTCAGCACACAGTCAGCTTTGCAACGGTGTCACCATCATTGCTGTCGCTCCTCGCTTTCATACCGAAAGGTCCATTTGAAAGCGCCCTCTTCGGAGCTTGCTCTCGGCTGCCCAGCAGCACAGTGAGTAGAGCACGAACGGTTGCCGTCTGCTCCCACAGTCGAAGAGCCAGGAGGGAAAGCATGTGCTGGGCATCTTCAGCACACAGA
>NW_026893178.1:0-64242 GCF_033815535.1 Pezoporus flaviventris | reverse complement strand
TAATGAGCGAAAAACTCTGAAACCTGGAAAGAATGGGGCAAAAATTAGCAAGGAGGAAAAAAAAAGCTTACAAGGGGTTGAAACGTTGCAAAAAATAGGATAGAAACTGCCAAAAATGGATTATAAAGGGGTTAGAGCTTGACAAAAGTGGGTTAGGAAAGGGGAAAAATAACTTAAAAATGGTTAGAAATTGAGAAATTTGGGTTAGGAAAAGAAACCAAAAAATGCTTAAAACGACTTAGAAAATGGAAATAAAAAAGGGTTAGCAATGGCCAAATGTGGCTTAAAATGTTTAAGAGAGTAACAAGAATGCATAGCAAACGGGGGGAAACCGGTTTCAATTTGATAGAAATGGGGAAAAATGGGTTAGAAATAAGCCAAAAACTCAGAAACCAGGAAAGAATTGGGCAAAAAATAGCAAGGAGAAAAAAAAAAGCTTAAAAGGGGTTGAAACGTGGCAAAAATGCGATAGAAATGGCCAGAAATGCTTTAAAAGGGGTTAGAACTTGACAAAAGTGGGTTAGGAAAGGGGAAAAATAACTTAAAAATGGTTAGAAATTGAGAAATATGGGTTAGGAAAAGAAACCAAAAAATGCTTAAAACGACTTAGAAAATGGAAATAAAAAAGGGTTAGCAATGGCCAAAAGTGGCTTAAAACGTTTAAGAAAGTAACAAGAATGCATAGCAAACGGGGGGAAAAAAGCGGTTTAAATTTGATAGAAATGGGGCAAAATGGGTTACAAACGGAGAAAAACACTTAAACCAGGAAAGAATTGGGCAAAAATCGCAAGAAAAGGAAAAAAACGCCTTAAAACAAGCTGAAACATGGCAAAAATACGATAGAAATGGCCAGAAATGGATTTAAAAGGGTTAGAACTTGACAAAAGTAGGTTAGGAAAGGGGAAAAATATCTTAAAAATGGTTAGAAATTGAGAAATCTGGGTTAGGAAAAGAAACCCAAAAATGCTTAAAAAGACTTAGAAAATGGAAATAAAATAAGGGTTAGTAATGGCCAAAACTGGCTTAAAACATATTAGAAAGTAACAAGAATGCATAGCAAACGGGGGAAAAACTGGTTTAAATTTGATAGAAATGGGGAAAAATGGGTTAGAAATGAGCGAAAAACTCTGAAACCAGGAAAGAATTGGGCAAAAATCAGCATGGAAAAAAAAAGCTTAAAAGGAGTTTAAACGTGGCAAAAATAGGATAGAAACTGCCAGAAAAGCTTTAAAAGGGGTTAGAACTTGACAAAAGTGGGTTAGGAAAGGGGAAAAATAACTTAAAAATGGTTAGAAATTGAGAAATTTGGGTTAGGAAAAGAAACCAAAAAATGCTTAAAACGACTTAGAAAATGGAAATAAAAAAAGTGTTAGCAATGGCCAAAAGTGGCTTAAAACGTTTAAGAAAGTAACAAGAATGCATAGCAAACGGGGGGAAAACTGGTTTAAATTTGATAGAAATGGGGAAAAATGGGTTAGAAATGAGCGAAAAACTTTGAAACCAGGAAAGAATTTGGCAAAAATCAGCATGGAAAAAAAAAAGCTTAAAAGGAGTTTAAACGTGGCAAAAATTGGATAGAAACTGCCAAAAATGGCTTAAAAGGGGTTAGAACTTGACAAAAGTGGGTTAGGAAAGGGGAAAAATAACTTAAAAATGGTTAGAAATTGAGAAATTTGGGTTAGGAAAAGAAACCAAAAAATGCTTAAAACGACTTAGAAAATGGAAATAAAATAAGGGTTAGTAATGGCCAAAAGTGGCTTAAAAAGTTGAAGAAAGTAACAAGAATGCATAGCAAAAATTAGCAAGGAAAGAAAAAAAAGCTTAAAATGTGTTGAAACGTGGCAAAAATGCGATAGAAATTGCCAGTAATCATTTAAAAGGGGTTAGATCTTGAGAAAAATGGGTTAGGAAAGGGGAAAAATAAATTAAAAATGGTTAGAAATTGAGAAATATGGGTTAGGAAAAGAAACCAAAAAATGCATAAAACGTCTTAGAAAATGGAAATTAAAAAAGGGTTAGTAATTTCCAAAAGCGGCTTAAAACATATTAGAAAGTAACAAGAATGCATAGCAAACAGGGGAAAGACCGGTTTCAATTTGATAGAAATGGGAAAAATGGGTTAGAAATGAGCGAAAATCTCTGAAACCCAGAAAGAATTGGGCAAAAATTAGCAAGGAAAGAAAAAAAAGCTTAAAATGGGTTGAAACGTGGCAAAAAATTGGATAGAAATGGCCAGTAATCATTTAAAAAGGGGTTAGATCTTGAAAAAAATGGGTTAGGAAAGGGGAAAAATAACTTAAGAATGGTAAGAAATTGAGAAATTTGGGTTAGGAATAGGAAACCAAAAAATGCTTAAAACGACTTAGAAGATGGAAATAAAAAAAGGGTTGGTAATGGCTAAAAGTGGCTTAAAACGTTTAAGAAAGTAACAAGAATGCATAGCAAACAGGAAAAAATAGGCTTAAATTTGTTAGAAATGGGGAAAAATGGGTTAAAAAGGGAGGAAAAACACTGAAACCAGGGAAGAATTGGGCAAAAATAGTAAAAAAAACGAGAAAACCGCCTTTAAACGTGCTGAAACATGGCAAAAATACGATAGAAATGGCCAGAAATGGATTAAAAGAGGCTAGAACTTGACAAAAGTAGGTTAGGAAAGGGGAAAAATATCTTAAAAATGGTTAGAAATTGAGACATTTGGGTTAGGAAAAGAAACCAAAAAATGCTTAAAACGACTTAGAAAATGGGAAATAAAAAAAGGGTTAGTAATGGCCAAAAGTGGCTTAAAACATATTAGAAAGTAACAAGAATGCATAGCAAACGGGGGAAAAACTGGTTTAAATTTGATAGAAATGGGGAAAAATGGGTTAGAAATGAGCGAAAAACTCTGAAACCAGGAAAGAATTGGGCAAAAATTAGCAAGGAAAAAAAAGCTTAAAAGGAGTTTAAACGTGGCAAAAATATACAGAAACTGCCAAAAATGGCTTAAAAGGGGTTAGAACTTGACAAAAGTGGGTTAGGAAAGGGGAAAAATAACTTAAAAATGGTTAGAAATTGAGAAATTTGGGTTAGGAAAAGAAACCAAAAAATGCTTAAAACGACTTAGAAAATGGAAATAAAATAAGCGTTAGTAATGGCCAAAACTGGCTTAAAACATATTAGAAAGTAACAAGAATGCATAGCAAATGGGGAGAAAACCGGTTTCAATTTGATAGAAATGGGGAAAAATGGGTTAGAAATGAGCGAAAAACTCTGAAACCTGGAAAGAATGGGGCAAAAATTAGCAAGGAGGAAAAAAAAAGCTTACAAGGGGTTGAAACGTTGCAAAAATAGGATAGAAACTGCCAAAAATGGATTATAAAGGGGTTGGAGCTTGACAAAAGTGGGTTAGGAAAGGGGAAAAATAACTTAAAAATGGTTAGAAATTGAGAAATTTGGGTTAGGAAAAGAAACCAAAAAATGCTTAAAACGACTTAGAAAATGGAAATAAAAAAGGGTTAGCAATGGCCAAATGTGGCTTAAAATGTTTAAGAGAGTAACAAGAATGCATAGCAAACGGGGGGGAAACCGGTTTCAATTTGATAGAAATGGGGAAAAATGGGTTAGAAATAAGCCAAAAACTCAGAAACCAGGAAAGAATTGGGCAAAAAATAGCAAGGAGAAAAAAAAAAAGCTTAAAAGGGGTTGAAACGTGGCAAAAATGCGATAGAAATGGCCAGAAATGCTTTAAAAGGGGTTAGAACTTGACAAAAGTGGGTTAGGAAAGGGGAAAAATAACTTAAAAATGGTTAGAAATTGAGAAATATGGGTTAGGAAAAGAAACCAAAAAATGCTTAAAACGACTTAGAAAATGGAAATAAAAAAGGGTTAGCAATGGCCAAAAGTGGCTTAAAACGTTTAAGAAAGTAACAAGAATGCATAGCAAACGGGGGGAAAAAAGCGGTTTAAATTTGATAGAAATGGGGCAAAATGGGTTACAAACGGAGAAAAACACTTAAACCAGGAAAGAATTGGGCAAAAATCGCAAGAAAAGGAAAAAAACGCCTTAAAACAAGCTGAAACATGGCAAAAATACGATAGAAATGGCCAGAAATGGATTAAAAGGGGTTAGAACTTGACAAAAGTAGGTTAGGAAAGGGGGAAAAATATCTTAAAAATGGTTAGAAATTGAGAAATCTGGGTTAGGAAAAGAAACCCAAAAATGCTTAAAAAGACTTAGAAAATGGAAATAAAATAAGGGTTAGTAATGGCCAAAACTGGCTTAAAACATATTAGAAAGTAACAAGAATGCATAGCAAACGGGGGAAAAACTGGTTTAAATTTGATAGAAATGGGGAAAAATGGGTTAGAAATGAGCGAAAAACTCTGAAACCAGGAAAGAATTGGGCAAAAATCAGCATGGAAAAAAAAAGCTTAAAAGGAGTTTAAACGTGGCAAAAATAGGATAGAAACTGCCAGAAAAGCTTTAAAAGGGGTTAGAACTTGACAAAAGTGGGTTAGGAAAGGGGAAAAATAACTTAAAAATGGTTAGAAATTGAGAAATTTGGGTTAGGAAAAGAAACCAAAAAATGCTTAAAACGACTTAGAAAATGGAAATAAAAAAAGTGTTAGCAATGGCCAAAAGTGGCTTAAAACGTTTAAGAAAGTAACAAGAATGCATAGCAAACGGGGGGAAAACTGGTTTAAATTTGATAGAAATGGGGAAAAATGGGTTAGAAATGAGCGAAAAACTTTGAAACCAGGAAAGAATTTGGCAAAAATCAGCATGGAAAAAAAAAAGCTTAAAAGGAGTTTAAACGTGGCAAAAATTGGATAGAAACTGCCAAAAATGGCTTAAAAGGGGTTAGAACTTGACAAAAGTGGGTTAGGAAAGGGGAAAAATAACTTAAAAATGGTTAGAAATTGAGAAATTTTGGGTTAGGAAAAGAAACCAAAAAATGCTTAAAACGACTTAGAAAATGGAAATAAAATAAGGGTTAGTAATGGCCAAAAGTGGCTTAAAAAGTTGAAGAAAGTAACAAGAATGCATAGCAAAAATTAGCAAGGAAAGAAAAAAAAGCTTAAAATGTGTTGAAACGTGGCAAAAATGCGATAGAAATTGCCAGTAATCATTTAAAAGGGGTTAGATCTTGAGAAAAATGGGTTAGGAAAGGGGAAAAATAAATTAAAAATGGTTAGAAATTGAGAAATATGGGTTAGGAAAAGAAACCAAAAAATGCATAAAACGTCTTAGAAAATGGAAATTAAAAAAGGGTTAGTAATTTCCAAAAGCGGCTTAAAACATATTAGAAAGTAACAAGAATGCATAGCAAACAGGGGAAAGACCGGTTTCAATTTGATAGAAATGGGAAAAATGGGTTAGAAATGAGCGAAAATCTCTGAAACCCAGAAAGAATTGGGCAAAAATTAGCAAGGAAAGAAAAAAAAGCTTAAAATGGGTTGAAACGTGGCAAAAAAATTGGATAGAAATGGCCAGTAATCATTTAAAAGGGGTTAGATCTTGAAAAAAAATGGGTTAGGAAAGGGGAAAAATAACTTAAGAATGGTAAGAAATTGAGAAATTTGGGTTAGGAATAGGAAACCAAAAAATGCTTAAAACGACTTAGAAGATGGAAATAAAAAAAGGGTTGGTAATGGCTAAAAGTGGCTTAAAACGTTTAAGAAAGTAACAAGAATGCATAGCAAACAGGAAAAAATAGGCTTAAATTTGTTAGAAATGGGGAAAAATGGGTTAAAAAGGGAGGAAAAACACTGAAACCAGGGAAGAATTGGGCAAAAATAGTAAAAAAACGAGAAAACCGCCTTTAAACGTGCTGAAACATGGCAAAAATACGATAGAAATGGCCAGAAATGGATTAAAAGAGGCTAGAACTTGACAAAAGTAGGTTAGGAAAGGGGAAAAATATCTTAAAAATGGTTAGAAATTGAGACATTTGGGTTAGGAAAAGAAACCAAAAAATGCTTAAAACGACTTAGAAAATGGAAATAAAAAAAGGGTTAGTAATGGCCAAAAGTGGCTTAAAACATATTAGAAAGTAACAAGAATGCATAGCAAACGGGGGAAAAACTGGTTTAAATTTGATAGAAATGGGGAAAAATGGGTTAGAAATGAGCGAAAAACTCTGAAACCAGGAAAGAATTGGGCAAAAATTAGCAAGGAAAAAAAGCTTAAAAGGAGTTTAAACGTGGCAAAAATATACAGAAACTGCCAAAAATGGCTTAAAAGGGGTTAGAACTTGACAAAAGTGGGTTAGGAAAGGGGAAAAATAACTTAAAAATGGTTAGAAATTGAGAAATTTGGGTTAGGAAAAGAAACCAAAAAATGCTTAAAACGACTTAGAAAATGGAAATAAAATAAGCGTTAGTAATGGCCAAAACTGGCTTAAAACATATTAGAAAGTAACAAGAATGCATAGCAAATGGGGAGAAAACCGGTTTCAATTTGATAGAAATGGGGGAAAAATGGGTTAGAAATGAGCGAAAAACTCTGAAACCTGGAAAGAATGGGGCAAAAATTAGCAAGGAGGAAAAAAAAAGCTTACAAGGGGTTGAAACGTTGCAAAAATAGGATAGAAACTGCCAAAAATGGATTATAAAGGGGTTGGAGCTTGACAAAAGTGGGTTAGGAAAGGGGAAAAATAACTTAAAAATGGTTAGAAATTGAGAAATTTGGGTTAGAAAAGAAACCAAAAAATGCTTAAAACGACTTAGAAAATGGAAATAAAAAAGGGTTAGCAATGGCCAAATGTGGCTTAAAATGTTTAAGAGAGTAACAAGAATGCATAGCAAACGGGGGGGAAACCGGTTTCAATTTGATAGAAATGGGGAAAAATGGGTTAGAAATAAGCCAAAAACTCAGAAACCAGGAAAGAATTGGGCAAAAAATAGCAAGGAGAAAAAAAAAAAGCTTAAAAGGGGTTGAAACGTGGCAAAAATGCGATAGAAATGGCCAGAAATGCTTTAAAAGGGGTTAGAACTTGACAAAAGTGGGTTAGGAAAGGGGAAAAATAACTTAAAAATGGTTAGAAATTGAGAAATTTGGGTTAGGAAAAGAAACCAAAAAATGCTTAAAACGACTTAGAAAATGGAAATAAAATAAGCGTTAGTAATGGCCAAAAGTGGCTTAAAACGTTTAAGAAAGTAACAAGAATGCATAGCAAACTGGGGAGAAAAACGGTTTCAATTTGATAGAAATGGGGCAAAATGGGTTAGCAAACGGAGAAAAAACTCTGAAACCTGGAAAGAATGGGGCAAAAATTAGCAAGAAAGGAAAAAAACGCTTAACAAGCTGAAACATGCAAAAATAGCGATAGAAACTGCCAGAAAAATGGATTAAAAGGGGTTAGAACTTGACAAAAGTAGGTTAGGAAAGGGGAAAAATATCTTAAAAATGGTTAGAAATTGAGAAATCTGGGTTAGGAAAAGAAACCCAAAATGCTTAAAAAGACTTAGAAAATGGAAATAAAATAAGGGTTAGTAATGGCCAAAACTGGCTTAAAACATATTAGAAAGTAACAAGAATGCATAGCAAACGGGGGAAAAACTGGTTTAAATTTGATAGAAATGGGGAAAAATGGGTTAGAAATGAGCGAAAAACTCTGAAACCAGGAAAGAATTGGGCAAAAATCAGCATGGAAAAAAAAAGCTTAAAAGGAGTTTAAACGTGGCAAAAATAGGATAGAAACTGCCAGAAAAGCTTTAAAAGGGGTTAGAACTTGACAAAAGTGGGTTAGGAAAGGGGAAAAATAACTTAAAAATGGTTAGAAATTGAGAAATTTGGGTTAGGAAAAGAAACCAAAAAATGCTTAAAACGACTTAGAAAATGGAAATAAAAAAAGTGTTAGCAATGGCCAAAAGTGGCTTAAAACGTTTAAGAAAGTAACAAGAATGCATAGCAAACGGGGGGAAAACTGGTTTAAATTTGATAGAAATGGGGAAAAATGGGTTAGAAATGAGCGAAAAACTTTGAAACCAGGAAAGAATTTGGCAAAAATCAGCATGGAAAAAAAAAAGCTTAAAAGGAGTTTAAACGTGGCAAAAATTGGATAGAAACTGCCAAAAATGGCTTAAAAGGGGTTAGAACTTGACAAAAGTGGGTTAGGAAAGGGGAAAAATAACTTAAAAATGGTTAGAAATTGAGAAATTTGGGTTAGGAAAAGAAACCAAAAAATGCTTAAAACGACTTAGAAAATGGAAATAAAATAAGGGTTAGTAATGGCCAAAAGTGGCTTAAAAAGTTGAAGAAAGTAACAAGAATGCATAGCAAAAATTAGCAAGGAAAGAAAAAAAAGCTTAAAATGTGTTGAAACGTGGCAAAAATGCGATAGAAATTGCCAGTAATCATTTAAAAGGGGTTAGATCTTGAGAAAAATGGGTTAGGAAAGGGGAAAAATAAATTAAAAATGGTTAGAAATTGAGAAATATGGTTAGGAAAAGAAACCAAAAAATGCATAAAACGTCTTAGAAAATGGAAATTAAAAAAGGGTTAGTAATGTCCAAAAGCGGCTTAAAACATATTAGAAAGTAACAAGAATGCATAGCAAACAGGGGAAAGACCGGTTTCAATTTGATAGAAATGGGAAAAATGGGTTAGAAATGAGCGAAAATCTCTGAAACCCAGAAAGAATTGGGCAAAAATTAGCAAGGAAAGAAAAAAAAGCTTAAAATGGGTTGAAACGTGGCAAAAAATTGGATAGAAATGGCCAGTAATCATTTAAAAGGGGTTAGATCTTGAAAAAAATGGGTTAGGAAAGGGGAAAAATAACTTAAGTATGGTAAGAAATTGAGAAATTTGGGTTAGGAATAGGAAACCAAAAAATGCTTAAAACGACTTAGAAGATGGAAATAAAAAAAGGGTTGGTAATGGCTAAAAGTGGCTTAAAAACGTTTAAGAAAGTAACAAGAATGCATAGCAAACAGGAAAAAATAGGCTTAAATTTGTTAGAAATGGGGAAAAATGGGTTAAAAAGGGAGGAAAAACACTGAAACCAGGGAAGAATTGGGCAAAAATAGTAAAAAAACGAGAAAACCGCCTTTAAACGTGCTGAAACATGGCAAAAATACGATAGAAATGGCCAGAAATGGATTAAAAGAGGCTAGAACTTGACAAAAGTAGGTTAGGAAAGGGGAAAAATATCTTAAAAATGGTTAGAAATTGAGACATTTGGGTTAGGAAAAGAAACCAAAAAATGCTTAAAACGACTTAGAAAATGGAAATAAAAAAAGGGTTAGTAATGGCCAAAAGTGGCTTAAAACATATTAGAAAGTAACAAGAATGCATAGCAAACGGGGGAAAAACTGGTTTAAATTTGATAGAAATGGGGAAAAATGGGTTAGAAATGAGCGAAAAACTCTGAAACCAGGAAAGAATTGGGCAAAAATTAGCAAGGAAAAAAAAGCTTAAAAGGAGTTTAAACATGGCAAAAATATACAGAAACTGCCAAAAATGGCTTAAAAGGGGTTAGAACTTGACAAAAGTGGGTTAGGAAAGGGGAAAAATAACTTAAAAATGGTTAGAAATTGAGAAATTTGGGTTAGGAAAAGAAACCAAAAAATGCTTAAAACGACTTAGAAAATGGAAATAAAATAAGCGTTAGTAATGGCCAAAACTGGCTTAAAACATATTAGAAAGTAACAAGAATGCATAGCAAATGGGGAGAAAACCGGTTTCAATTTGATAGAAATGGGGAAAAATGGGTTAGAAATGAGCGAAAAACTCTGAAACCTGGAAAGAATGGGGCAAAAATTAGCAAGGAGGAAAAAAAAAGCTTACAAGGGGTTGAAACGTTGCAAAAATAGGATAGAAACTGCCAAAAATGGATTATAAAGGGGTTAGAGCTTGACAAAAGTGGGTTAGGAAAGGGGAAAAATAACTTAAAAATGGTTAGAAATTGAGAAATTTGGGTTAGGAAAAGAAACCAAAAAATGCTTAAAACGACTTAGAAAATGGAAATAAAAAAGGGTTAGCAATGGCCAAATGTGGCTGAAAATGTTTAAGAGAGTAACAAGAATGCATAGCAAACGGGGGGGAAACCGGTTTCAATTTGATAGAAATGGGGAAAAATGGGTTAGAAATAAGCCAAAAACTCAGAAACCAGGAAAGAATTGGGCAAAAAATAGCAAGGAGAAAAAAAAAAAGCTTAAAAGGGGTTGAAACGTGGCAAAAATGCGATAGAAATGGCCAGAAATGCTTTAAAAGGGGTTAGAACTTGACAAAAGTGGGTTAGGAAAGGGGAAAAATAACTTAAAAATGGTTAGAAATTGAGAAATATGGGTTAGGAAAAGAAACCAAAAAATGCTTAAAACGACTTAGAAAATGGAAATAAAAAAGGGTTAGCAATGGCCAAAAGTGGCTTAAAACGTTTAAGAAAGTAACAAGAATGCATAGCAAACGGGGGGAAAAAAGCGGTTTAAATTTGATAGAAATGGGGCAAAATGGGTTACAAACGGAGAAAAACACTTAAACCAGGAAAGAATTGGGCAAAAATCGCAAGAAAAGGAAAAAAACGCCTTAAAACAAGCTGAAACATGGCAAAAATACGATAGAAATGGCCAGAAATGGATTAAAAGGGGTTAGAACTTGACAAAAGTAGGTTAGGAAAGGGGAAAAATATCTTAAAAATGGTTAGAAATTGAGAAATCTGGGTTAGGAAAAGAAACCCAAAAATGCTTAAAAAGACTTAGAAAATGGAAATAAAATAAGGGTTAGTAATGGCCAAAACTGGCTTAAAACATATTAGAAAGTAACAAGAATGCATAGCAAACGGGGGAAAAACTGGTTTAAATTTGATAGAAATGGGGAAAAATGGGTTAGAAATGAGCGAAAAACTCTGAAACCAGGAAAGAATTGGGCAAAAATCAGCATGGAAAAAAAAAGCTTAAAAGGAGTTTAAACGTGGCAAAAATAGGATAGAAACTGCCAGAAAAGCTTTAAAAGGGGTTAGAACTTGACAAAAGTGGGTTAGGAAAGGGGAAAAATAACTTAAAAATGGTTAGAGATTGAGAAATTTGGGTTAGGAAAAGAAACCAAAAAATGCTTAAAACGACTTAGAAAATGGAAATAAAAAAAGTGTTAGCAATGGCCAAAAGTGGCTTAAAACGTTTAAGAAAGTAACAAGAATGCATAGCAAACGGGGGGAAAACTGGTTTAAATTTGATAGAAATGGGGAAAAATGGGTTAGAAATGAGCGAAAAACTTTGAAACCAGGAAAGAATTTGGCAAAAATCAGCATGGAAAAAAAAAAGCTTAAAAGGAGTTTAAACGTGGCAAAAATTGGATAGAAACAGCCAAAAATGGCTTAAAAGGGGTTAGAACTTGACAAAAGTGGGTTAGGAAAGGGGAAAAATAACTTAAAAATGGTTAGAAATTGAGAAATTTGGGTTAGGAAAAGAAACCAAAAAATGCTTAAAACGACTTAGAAAATGGAAATAAAATAAGGGTTAGCAATGGCCAAAAGTGGCTTAAAACGTTTAAGAAAGTAACAAGAATGCATAGCAAACGGGGGGAAAACTGGTTTAAATTTGATAGAAATGGGGAAAAATGGGTTAGAAATGAGCGAAAATCTCTGAAACCCAGAAAGAATTGGGCAAAAATTAGCAAGGAAAGAAAAAAAAGCTTAAAATGGGTTGAAACGTGGCAAAAAATTGGATAGAAATGGCCAGTAATCATTTAAAAGGGGTTAGATCTTGAAAAAAATGGGTTAGGAAAGGGGAAAAATAACTTAAGAATGGTAAGAAATTGAGAAATTTGGGTTAGGAATAGGAAACCAAAAAATGCTTAAAACGACTTAGAAAATGGAAATAAAAAAAGTGTTAGCAATGGCCAAAAGTGGCTTAAAACGTTTAAGAAAGTAACAAGAATGCATAGCAAACGGGGGGAAAACTGGTTTAAATTTGATAGAAATGGGGAAAAATGGGTTAGAAATGAGCGAAAAACTTTGAAACCAGGAAAGAATTTGGCAAAAATCAGCATGGAAAAAAAAAAGCTTAAAAGGAGTTTAAACGTGGCAAAAATTGGATAGAAACTGCCAAAAATGGCTTAAAAGGGGTTAGAACTTGACAAAAGTGGGTTAGGAAAGGGGAAAAATAACTTAAAAATGGTTAGAAATTGAGAAATTTGGGTTAGGAAAAGAAACCAAAAAAAGCTTAAAACGACTTAGAAAATGGAAATAAAAAAAGGGTTAGCAATGGCCAAAAGTGGCTTAAAAAGTTGAAGAAAGTAACAAGAATGCATAGCAAAAATTAGCAAGGAAAGAAAAAAAAGCTTAAAATGTGTTGAAACGTGGCAAAAATGCGATAGAAATTGCCAGTAATCATTTAAAAGGGGTTAGATCTTGAGAAAAATGGGTTAGGAAAGGGGAAAAATAAATTAAAAATGGTTAGAAATTGAGAAATATGGGTTAGGAAAAGAAACCAAAAAATGCATAAAACGTCTTAGAAAATGGAAATAAAAAAAGGGTTAGTAATGTCCAAAAGCGGCTTAAAACATATTAGAAAGTAACAAGAATGCATAGCAAACAGGGGAAAGACCGGTTTCAATTTGACAGAAATGGGAAAAATGGGTTAGAAATGAGCGAAAATCTCTGAAACCCAGAAAGAATTGGGCAAAAATTAGCAAGGAAAGAAAAAAAAGCTTAAAATGGGTTGAAACGTGGCAAAAAATTGGGATAGAAATGGCCAGTAATCATTTAAAAGGGGTTAGATCTTGAAAAAAATGGGTTAGGAAAGGGGAAAAATAACTTAAGAATGGTAAGAAATTGAGAAATTTGGGTTAGGAATAGGAAACCAAAAAATGCTTAAAACGACTTAGAAGATGGAAATAAAAAAAGGGTTGGTAATGGCTAAAAGTGGCTTAAAACGTTTAAGAAAGTAACAAGAATGCATAGCAAACAGGAAAAAATAGGCTTAAATTTGTTAGAAATGGGGAAAAATGGGTTAAAAAGGGAGGAAAAACACTGAAACCAGGGAAGAATTGGGCAAAAATAGTAAGAAAACGAGAAAAACCGCCTTTAAACGTGCTGAAACATGGCAAAAATACGATAGAAATGGACAGAAATGGATTAAAAGAGGCTAGAACTTGACAAAAGTAGGTTAGGAAAGGGGAAAAATATCTTAAAAATGGTTAGAAATTGAGACATTTGGGTTAGGAAAAGAAACCAAAAAATGCTTAAAACGACTTAGAAAATGGAAATAAAAAAAGGGTTAGTAATGGCCAAAAGTGGCTTAAAACATATTAGAAAGTAACAAGAATGCATAGCAAACGGGGGAAAAACTGGTTTAAATTTGATAGAAATGGGGAAAAATGGGTTAGAAATGAGCGAAAAACTCTGAAACCAGGAAAGAATTGGGCAAAAATTAGCAAGGAAAAAAAAGCTTAAAAGGAGTTTAAACGTGGCAAAAATTGGATAGAAACTGCCAAAAATGGCTTAAAAGGGGTTAGAACTTGACAAAAGTGGGTTAGGAAAGGGGAAAAATAACTTAAAAATGGTTAGAAATTGAGAAATTTGGGTTAGGAAAAGAAACCAAAAAATGCTTAAAACGACTTAGAAAATGGAAATAAAATAAGCGTTAGTAATGGCCAAAACTGGCTTAAAACATATTAGAAAGTAACAAGAATGCATAGCAAATGGGGAGAAAACCGGTTTCAATTTGATAGAAATGGGGAAAAATGGGTTAGAAATGAGCGAAAAACTCTGAAACCTGGAAAGAATGGGGCAAAAATTAGCAAGGAGGAAAAAAAAAGCTTACAAGGGGTTGAAACGTTGCAAAAATAGGATAGAAACTGCCAAAAATGGATTATAAAGGGGTTAGAGCTTGACAAAAGTGGGTTAGGAAAGGGGAAAAATAACTTAAAAATGGTTAGAAATTGAGAAATTTGGGTTAGGAAAAGAAACCAAAAAATGCTTAAAACGACTTAGAAAATGGAAATAAAAAAGGGTTAGCAATGGCCAAATGTGGCTTAAAATGTTTAAGAGAGTAACAAGAATGCATAGCAAACGGGGGGGAAACCGGTTTCAATTTGATAGAAATGGGGAAAAATGGGTTAGAAATAAGCCAAAAACTCAGAAACCAGGAAAGAATTGGGCAAAAAATAGCAAGGAGAAAAAAAAAAGCTTAAAAGGGGTTGAAACGTGGCAAAAATGCGATAGAAATGGCCAGAAATGCTTTAAAAGGGGTTAGAACTTGACAAAAGTGGGTTAGGAAAGGGGAAAAATAACTTAAAAATGGTTAGAAATTGAGAAATATGGGTTAGGAAAAGAAACCAAAAAATGCTTAAAACGACTTAGAAAATGGAAATAAAAAAGGGTTAGCAATGGCCAAAAGTGGCTTAAAACGTTTAAGAAAGTAACAAGAATGCATAGCAAACGGGGGGAAAAAAGCGGTTTAAATTTGATAGAAATGGGGCAAAATGGGTTACAAACGGAGAAAAACACTTAAACCAGGAAAGAATTGGGCAAAAATCGCAAGAAAAGGAAAAAAACGCCTTAAAACAAGCTGAAACATGGCAAAAATACGATAGAAATGGCCAGAAATGGATTAAAAGGGGTTAGAACTTGACAAAAGTAGGTTAGGAAAGGGGAAAAATATCTTAAAAATGGTTAGAAATTGAGAAATCTGGGTTAGGAAAAGAAACCCAAAAATGCTTAAAAAGACTTAGAAAATGGAAATAAAATAAGGGTTAGTAATGGCCAAAACTGGCTTAAAACATATTAGAAAGTAACAAGAATGCATAGCAAACGGGGGAAAAACTGGTTTAAATTTGATAGAAATGGGGAAAAATGGGTTAGAAATGAGCGAAAAACTCTGAAACCAGGAAAGAATTGGGCAAAAATCAGCATGGAAAAAAAAAGCTTAAAAGGAGTTTAAACGTGGCAAAAATAGGATAGAAACTGCCAGAAAAGCTTTAAAAGGGGTTAGAACTTGACAAAAGTGGGTTAGGAAAGGGGAAAAATAACTTAAAAATGGTTAGAAATTGAGAAATTTGGGTTAGGAAAAGAAACCAAAAAATGCTTAAAACGACTTAGAAAATGGAAATAAAAAAAGTGTTAGCAATGGCCAAAAGTGGCTTAAAACGTTTAAGAAAGTAACAAGAATGCATAGCAAACGGGGGGAAAACTGGTTTAAATTTGATAGAAATGGGGAAAAATGGGTTAGAAATGAGCGAAAAACTTTGAAACCAGGAAAGAATTTGGCAAAAATCAGCATGGAAAAAAAAAAGCTTAAAAGGAGTTTAAACGTGGCAAAAATTGGATAGAAACTGCCAAAAATGGCTTAAAAGGGGTTAGAACTTGACAAAAGTGGGTTAGGAAAGGGGAAAAATAACTTAAAAATGGTTAGAAATTGAGAAATTTGGGTTAGGAAAAGAAACCAAAAAATGCTTAAAACGACTTAGAAAATGGAAATAAAATAAGGGTTAGTAATGGCCAAAAGTGGCTTAAAAAGTTGAAGAAAGTAACAAGAATGCATAGCAAAAATTAGCAAGGAAAGAAAAAAAAGCTTAAAATGTGTTGAAACGTGGCAAAAATGCGATAGAAATTGCCAGTAATCATTTAAAAGGGGTTAGATCTTGAGAAAAATGGGTTAGGAAAGGGGAAAAATAAATTAAAAATGGTTAGAAATTGAGAAATATGGGTTAGGAAAAGAAACCAAAAAATGCATAAAACGTCTTAGAAAATGGAAATTAAAAAAGGGTTAGTAATTTCCAAAAGCGGCTTAAAACATATTAGAAAGTAACAAGAATGCATAGCAAACAGGGGAAAGACCGGTTTCAATTTGATAGAAATGGGAAAAATGGGTTAGAAATGAGCGAAAATCTCTGAAACCCAGAAAGAATTGGGCAAAAATTAGCAAGGAAAGAAAAAAAAGCTTAAAATGGGTTGAAACGTGGCAAAAAATTGGATAGAAATGGCCAGTAATCATTTAAAAGGGGTTAGATCTTGAAAAAAATGGGTTAGGAAAGGGGAAAAATAACTTAAGAATGGTAAGAAATTGAGAAATTTGGGTTAGGAATAGGAAACCAAAAAATGCTTAAAACGACTTAGAAGATGGAAATAAAAAAAGGGTTGGTAATGGCTAAAAGTGGCTTAAAACGTTTAAGAAAGTAACAAGAATGCATAGCAAACAGGAAAAAATAGGCTTAAATTTGTTAGAAATGGGGAAAAATGGGTTAAAAAGGGAGGAAAAACACTGAAACCAGGGAAGAATTGGGCAAAAATAGTAAAAAAACGAGAAAACCGCCTTTAAACGTGCTGAAACATGGCAAAAATACGATAGAAATGGCCAGAAATGGATTAAAAGAGGCTAGAACTTGACAAAAGTAGGTTAGGAAAGGGGAAAAATATCTTAAAAATGGTTAGAAATTGAGACATTTGGGTTAGGAAAAGAAACCAAAAAATGCTTAAAACGACTTAGAAAATGGAAATAAAAAAAGGGTTAGTAATGGCCAAAAGTGGCTTAAAACATATTAGAAAGTAACAAGAATGCATAGCAAACGGGGGAAAAACTGGTTTAAATTTGATAGAAATGGGGAAAAATGGGTTAGAAATGAGCGAAAAACTCTGAAACCAGGAAAGAATTGGGCAAAAATTAGCAAGGAAAAAAAAGCTTAAAAGGAGTTTAAACGTGGCAAAAATATACAGAAACTGCCAAAAATGGCTTAAAAGGGGTTAGAACTTGACAAAAGTGGGTTAGGAAAGGGGAAAAATAACTTAAAAATGGTTAGAAATTGAGAAATTTGGGTTAGGAAAAGAAACCAAAAAATGCTTAAAACGACTTAGAAAATGGAAATAAAATAAGCGTTAGTAATGGCCAAAACTGGCTTAAAACATATTAGAAAGTAACAAGAATGCATAGCAAATGGGGAGAAAACCGGTTTCAATTTGATAGAAATGGGGAAAAATGGGTTAGAAATGAGCGAAAAACTCTGAAACCTGGAAAGAATGGGGCAAAAATTAGCAAGGAGGAAAAAAAAAGCTTACAAGGGGTTGAAACGTTGCAAAAATAGGATAGAAACTGCCAAAAATGGATTATAAAGGGGTTGGAGCTTGACAAAAGTGGGTTAGGAAAGGGGAAAAATAACTTAAAAATGGTTAGAAATTGAGAAATTTGGGTTAGGAAAAGAAACCAAAAAATGCTTAAAACGACTTAGAAAATGGAAATAAAAAAGGGTTAGCAATGGCCAAATGTGGCTTAAAATGTTTAAGAGAGTAACAAGAATGCATAGCAAACGGGGGGGAAACCGGTTTCAATTTGATAGAAATGGGGAAAAATGGGTTAGAAATAAGCCAAAAACTCAGAAACCAGGAAAGAATTGGGCAAAAAATAGCAAGGAGAAAAAAAAAAAGCTTAAAAGGGGTTGAAACGTGGCAAAAATGCGATAGAAATGGCCAGAAATGCTTTAAAAGGGGTTAGAACTTGACAAAAGTGGGTTAGGAAAGGGGAAAAATAACTTAAAAATGGTTAGAAATTGAGAAATATGGGTTAGGAAAAGAAACCAAAAAATGCTTAAAACGACTTAGAAAATGGAAATAAAAAAGGGTTAGCAATGGCCAAAAGTGGCTTAAAACGTTTAAGAAAGTAACAAGAATGCATAGCAAACGGGGGGAAAAAAGCGGTTTAAATTTGATAGAAATGGGGCAAAATGGGTTACAAACGGAGAAAAACACTTAAACCAGGAAAGAATTGGGCAAAAATCGCAAGAAAAGGAAAAAAACGCCTTAAAACAAGCTGAAACATGGCAAAAATACGATAGAAATGGCCAGAAATGGATTAAAAGGGGTTAGAACTTGACAAAAGTAGGTTAGGAAAGGGGAAAAATATCTTAAAAATGGTTAGAAATTGAGAAATCTGGGTTAGGAAAAGAAACCCAAAAATGCTTAAAAAGACTTAGAAAATGGAAATAAAATAAGGGTTAGTAATGGCCAAAACTGGCTTAAAACATATTAGAAAGTAACAAGAATGCATAGCAAACGGGGGAAAAACTGGTTTAAATTTGATAGAAATGGGGAAAAATGGGTTAGAAATGAGCGAAAAACTCTGAAACCAGGAAAGAATTGGGCAAAAATCAGCATGGAAAAAAAAAGCTTAAAAGGAGTTTAAACGTGGCAAAAATAGGATAGAAACTGCCAGAAAAGCTTTAAAAGGGGTTAGAACTTGACAAAAGTGGGTTAGGAAAGGGGAAAAATAACTTAAAAATGGTTAGAAATTGAGAAATTTGGGTTAGGAAAAGAAACCAAAAAATGCTTAAAACGACTTAGAAAATGGAAATAAAAAAAGTGTTAGCAATGGCCAAAAGTGGCTTAAAACGTTTAAGAAAGTAACAAGAATGCATAGCAAACGGGGGGAAAACTGGTTTAAATTTGATAGAAATGGGGAAAAATGGGTTAGAAATGAGCGAAAAACTTTGAAACCAGGAAAGAATTTGGCAAAAATCAGCATGGAAAAAAAAAAGCTTAAAAGGAGTTTAAACGTGGCAAAAATTGGATAGAAACTGCCAAAAATGGCTTAAAAGGGGTTAGAACTTGACAAAAGTGGGTTAGGAAAGGGGAAAAATAACTTAAAAATGGTTAGAAATTGAGAAATTTGGGTTAGGAAAAGAAACCAAAAAATGCTTAAAACGACTTAGAAAATGGAAATAAAATAAGGGTTAGTAATGGCCAAAAGTGGCTTAAAAAGTTGAAGAAAGTAACAAGAATGCATAGCAAAAATTAGCAAGGAAAGAAAAAAAAGCTTAAAATGTGTTGAAACGTGGCAAAAATGCGATAGAAATTGCCAGTAATCATTTAAAAGGGGTTAGATCTTGAGAAAAATGGGTTAGGAAAGGGGAAAAATAAATTAAAAATGGTTAGAAATTGAGAAATATGGGTTAGGAAAAGAAACCAAAAAATGCATAAAACGTCTTAGAAAATGGAAATTAAAAAAGGGTTAGTAATTTCCAAAAGCGGCTTAAAACATATTAGAAAGTAACAAGAATGCATAGCAAACAGGGGAAAGACCGGTTTCAATTTGATAGAAATGGGAAAAATGGGTTAGAAATGAGCGAAAATCTCTGAAACCCAGAAAGAATTGGGCAAAAATTAGCAAGGAAAGAAAAAAAAGCTTAAAATGGGTTGAAACGTGGCAAAAAATTGGATAGAAATGGCCAGTAATCATTTAAAAGGGGTTAGATCTTGAAAAAAATGGGTTAGGAAAGGGGAAAAATAACTTAAGAATGGTAAGAAATTGAGAAATTTGGGTTAGGAATAGGAAACCAAAAAATGCTTAAAACGACTTAGAAGATGGAAATAAAAAAAGGGTTGGTAATGGCTAAAAGTGGCTTAAAACGTTTAAGAAAGTAACAAGAATGCATAGCAAACAGGAAAAAATAGGCTTAAATTTGTTAGAAATGGGGAAAAATGGGTTAAAAAGGGAGGAAAAACACTGAAACCAGGGAAGAATTGGGCAAAAATAGTAAAAAAACGAGAAAACCGCCTTTAAACGTGCTGAAACATGGCAAAAATACGATAGAAATGGCCAGAAATGGATTAAAAGAGGCTAGAACTTGACAAAAGTAGGTTAGGAAAGGGGAAAAATATCTTAAAAATGGTTAGAAATTGAGACATTTGGGTTAGGAAAAGAAACCAAAAAATGCTTAAAACGACTTAGAAAATGGAAATAAAAAAAGGGTTAGTAATGGCCAAAAGTGGCTTAAAACATATTAGAAAGTAACAAGAATGCATAGCAAACGGGGGAAAAACTGGTTTAAATTTGATAGAAATGGGGAAAAATGGGTTAGAAATGAGCGAAAAACTCTGAAACCAGGAAAGAATTGGGCAAAAATTAGCAAGGAAAAAAAAGCTTAAAAGGAGTTTAAACGTGGCAAAAATATACAGAAACTGCCAAAAATGGCTTAAAAGGGGTTAGAACTTGACAAAAGTGGGTTAGGAAAGGGGAAAAATAACTTAAAAATGGTTAGAAATTGAGAAATTTGGGTTAGGAAAAGAAACCAAAAAATGCTTAAAACGACTTAGAAAATGGAAATAAAATAAGCGTTAGTAATGGCCAAAACTGGCTTAAAACATATTAGAAAGTAACAAGAATGCATAGCAAATGGGGAGAAAACCGGTTTCAATTTGATAGAAATGGGGAAAAATGGGTTAGAAATGAGCGAAAAACTCTGAAACCTGGAAAGAATGGGGCAAAAATTAGCAAGGAGGAAAAAAAAAGCTTACAAGGGGTTGAAACGTTGCAAAAATAGGATAGAAACTGCCAAAAATGGATTATAAAGGGGTTGGAGCTTGACAAAAGTGGGTTAGGAAAGGGGAAAAATAACTTAAAAATGGTTAGAAATTGAGAAATTTGGGTTAGGAAAAGAAACCAAAAAATGCTTAAAACGACTTAGAAAATGGAAATAAAAAAGGGTTAGCAATGGCCAAATGTGGCTTAAAATGTTTAAGAGAGTAACAAGAATGCATAGCAAACGGGGGGGAAACCGGTTTCAATTTGATAGAAATGGGGAAAAATGGGTTAGAAATAAGCCAAAAACTCAGAAACCAGGAAAGAATTGGGCAAAAAATAGCAAGGAGAAAAAAAAAAAGCTTAAAAGGGGTTGAAACGTGGCAAAAATGCGATAGAAATGGCCAGAAATGCTTTAAAAGGGGTTAGAACTTGACAAAAGTGGGTTAGGAAAGGGGAAAAATAACTTAAAAATGGTTAGAAATTGAGAAATATGGGTTAGGAAAAGAAACCAAAAAATGCTTAAAACGACTTAGAAAATGGAAATAAAAAAGGGTTAGCAATGGCCAAAAGTGGCTTAAAACGTTTAAGAAAGTAACAAGAATGCATAGCAAACGGGGGGAAAAAAGCGGTTTAAATTTGATAGAAATGGGGCAAAATGGGTTACAAACGGAGAAAAACACTTAAACCAGGAAAGAATTGGGCAAAAATCGCAAGAAAAGGAAAAAAACGCCTTAAAACAAGCTGAAACATGGCAAAAATACGATAGAAATGGCCAGAAATGGATTAAAAGGGGTTAGAACTTGACAAAAGTAGGTTAGGAAAGGGGAAAAATATCTTAAAAATGGTTAGAAATTGAGAAATCTGGGTTAGGAAAAGAAACCCAAAAATGCTTAAAAAGACTTAGAAAATGGAAATAAAATAAGGGTTAGTAATGGCCAAAACTGGCTTAAAACATATTAGAAAGTAACAAGAATGCATAGCAAACGGGGGAAAAACTGGTTTAAATTTGATAGAAATGGGGAAAAATGGGTTAGAAATGAGCGAAAAACTCTGAAACCAGGAAAGAATTGGGCAAAAATCAGCATGGAAAAAAAAAGCTTAAAAGGAGTTTAAACGTGGCAAAAATAGGATAGAAACTGCCAGAAAAGCTTTAAAAGGGGTTAGAACTTGACAAAAGTGGGTTAGGAAAGGGGAAAAATAACTTAAAAATGGTTAGAAATTGAGAAATTTGGGTTAGGAAAAGAAACCAAAAAATGCTTAAAACGACTTAGAAAATGGAAATAAAAAAAGTGTTAGCAATGGCCAAAAGTGGCTTAAAACGTTTAAGAAAGTAACAAGAATGCATAGCAAACGGGGGGAAAACTGGTTTAAATTTGATAGAAATGGGGAAAAATGGGTTAGAAATGAGCGAAAAACTTTGAAACCAGGAAAGAATTTGGCAAAAATCAGCATGGAAAAAAAAAAGCTTAAAAGGAGTTTAAACGTGGCAAAAATTGGATAGAAACTGCCAAAAATGGCTTAAAAGGGGTTAGAACTTGACAAAAGTGGGTTAGGAAAGGGGAAAAATAACTTAAAAATGGTTAGAAATTGAGAAATTTGGGTTAGGAAAAGAAACCAAAAAATGCTTAAAACGACTTAGAAAATGGAAATAAAATAAGGGTTAGTAATGGCCAAAAGTGGCTTAAAAAGTTGAAGAAAGTAACAAGAATGCATAGCAAAAATTAGCAAGGAAAGAAAAAAAAGCTTAAAATGTGTTGAAACGTGGCAAAAATGCGATAGAAATTGCCAGTAATCATTTAAAAGGGGTTAGATCTTGAGAAAAATGGGTTAGGAAAGGGGAAAAATAAATTAAAAATGGTTAGAAATTGAGAAATATGGGTTAGGAAAAGAAACCAAAAAATGCATAAAACGTCTTAGAAAATGGAAATAAAAAAAGGGTTAGTAATGTCCAAAAGCGGCTTAAAACATATTAGAAAGTAACAAGAATGCATAGCAAACAGGGGAAAGACCGGTTTCAATTTGATAGAAATGGGTAAAAATGGGTTAGAAATGAGCGAAAAACTCTGAAACCAGGAAAGAATTGGGCAAAAATCAGCATGGAAAAAAAAAGCTTAAAAGGAGTTTAAACGTGGCAAAAATAGGATAGAAACTGCCAGAAAAGCTTTAAAAGGGGTTAGAACTTGACAAAAGTGGGTTAGGAAAGGGGAAAAATAACTTAAAAATGGTTAGAAATTGAGAAATTTGGGTTAGGAAAAGAAACCAAAAAATGCTTAAAACGACTTAGAAAATGGAAATAAAAAAAGTGTTAGTAATGGCCAAAAGTGGCTTAAAACGTTTAAGAAAGTAACAAGAATGCATAGCAAACGGGGGAAAAACTGGTTTAAATTTGATAGAAATGGGGAAAAATGGGTTAGAAATGAGCGAAAAACTTTGAAACCAGGAAAGAATTTGGCAAAAATCAGCATGGAAAAAAAAAAGCTTAAAAGGAGTTTAAACGTGGCAAAAATTGGATAGAAACTGCCAAAAATGGCTTAAAAGGGGTTAGAACTTGACAAAAGTGGGTTAGGAAAGGGGAAAAATAACTTAAAAATGGTTAGAAATTGAGAAATTTGGGTTAGGAAAAGAAACCAAAAAATGCTTAAAACGACTTAGAAAATGGAAATAAAAAAAGGGTTAGTAATGGCCAAAAGTGGCTTAAAAAGTTGAAGAAAGTAACAAGAATGCATAGCAAAAATTAGCAAGGAAAGAAAAAAAAGCTTAAAATGTGTTGAAACGTGGCAAAAATGCGATAGAAATTGCCAGTAATCATTTAAAAGGGGTTAGATCTTGAGAAAAATGGGTTAGGAAAGGGGAAAAATAAATTAAAAATGGTTAGAAATTGAGAAATATGGGTTAGGAAAAGAAACCAAAAAATGCATAAAACGTCTTAGAAAATGGAAATAAAAAAAGGGTTAGTAATGTCCAAAAGCGGCTTAAAACATATTAGAAAGTAACAAGAATGCATAGCAAACAGGGGAAAGACCGGTTTCAATTTGATAGAAATGGGTAAAAATGGGTTAGAAATGAGCGAAAATCTCTGAAACCCAGAAAGAATTGGGCAAAAATTAGCTAGGAAAAAAAAAAAAGCTTAAAATGGGTTGAAACGTGGCAAAAAAATGGATAGAAATGGCCAGTAATCATTTAAAAGGGGTTAGATCTTGAAAAAAAATGGGTTAGGAAAGGGGAAAAATAACTTAAGAATGGTAAGAAATTGAGAAATTTGGGTTAGGAAAAGGAAACCAAAAAATGCTTAAAACGACTTAGAAGATGGAAATAAATAAAGGGTTGGTAATGGCTAAAAGTGGCTTAAAACGTTTAAGAAAGTAACAAGAATGCATAGCAAACGGGGGGAAAAAAGCGGTTTAAATTTGATAGAAATGGGGCAAAATGGGTTACAAACGGAGAAAAACACTTAAACCAGGAAAGAATTGGGCAAAAATCGTAAGAAAAGGAAAAAAACGCCTTAAAACAAGCTGAAACATGGCAAAAATACGATAGAAATGGCCAGAAATGGATTAAAAGGGGTTAGAACTTGACAAAAGTAGGTTAGGAAAGGGGAAAAATATCTTAAAAATGGTTAGAAATTGAGAAATTTGGGTTAGGAAAAGAAACCAAAAAATGCTTAAAACGACTTAGAAAATGGAAATAAAAAAAGGGTTAGTAATGGCCAAAAGTGGCTTAAAAAGTTGAAGAAAGTAACAAGAATGCATAGCAAAAATTAGCAAGGAAAGAAAAAAAAGCTTAAAATGTGTTGAAACGTGGCAAAAATGCGATAGAAATTGCCAGTAATCATTTAAAAGGGGTTAGATCTTGAGAAAAATGGGTTAGGAAAGGGGAAAAATAAATTAAAAATGGTTAGAAATTGAGAAATATGGGTTAGGAAAAGAAACCAAAAAATGCATAAAACGTCTTAGAAAATGGAAATAAAAAAAGGGTTAGTAATGTCCAAAAGTGGCTTAAAACATATTAGAAAGTAACAAGAATGCATAGCAAACAGGGGAAAGACCGGTTTCAATTTGATAGAAATGGGAAAAATGGGTTAGAAATGAGCGAAAATCTCTGAAACCCGGAAAGAATTGGGCAAAAATTAGCAAGGAAAAAAAAAAGCTTAAAATGGGTTGAAACGTGGCAAAAATGCGATAGAAATGGCCAGTAATCATTTAAAAGGGGTTAGATCTTGAAAAAAATGGGTTAGGAAAGGGGAAAAATAACTTAAGAATGGTAAGAAATTGAGAAATTTGGGTTAGGAAAAGAAACCAAAAAATGCTTAAAACGACTTAGAAGATGGAAATAAAAAAAGGGTTGGTAATGGCCAAAAGTGGCTTAAAACGTTTAAGAATGTAACAAGAATGCATAGCAAACAGGAAAAAATAGGCTTAAATTTGTTAGAAATGGGGAAAAATGGGTTAAAAAGGGAGGAAAAACACTGAAACCAGGGAAGAATTGGGCAAAAATAGTAAGAAAACGAGAAAACCGCCTTTAAACGTGCTGAAACATGGCAAAAATACGATAGAAATGGCCAGAAATGGATTAAAAGAGGCTAGAACTTGACAAAAGTAGGTTAGGAAAGGGGAAAAATATCTTAAAAATGGTTAGAAATTGAGAAATTTGGTTAGGAAAAGAAACCAAAAAATGCTTAAAACGACTTAGAAAATGGAAATAAAAAAAGGGTTAGTAATGGCCAAAAGTGGCTTAAAACATATTAGAAAGTAACAAGAATGCATAGCAAACGGGGGAAAAACTGGTTTAAATTTGATAGAAATGGGGAAAAATGGGTTAGAAATGAGCGAAAAACTCTGAAACCAGGAAAGAATTGGGCAAAAATTAGCAAGGAAAAAAAGCTTAAAAGGAGTTTAAACGTGGCAAAAATATACAGAAACTGCCAAAAATGGCTTAAAAGGGGTTAGAACTTGACAAAAGTGGGTTAGGAAAGGGGAAAAATAACTTAAAAATGGTTAGAAATTGAGAAATTTGGGTTAGGAAAAGAAACCAAAAAATGCTTAAAACGACTTAGAAAATGGAAATAAAATAAGGGTTAGTAATGGCCAAAACTGGCTTAAAACGTTTAAGAAAGTAACAAGAATGCATAGCAAATGGGGAGAAAACCGGTTTCAATTTGATAGAAATGGGGAAAAATGGGTTAGAAATGAGGGAAAAACTCTGAAACCAGGAAAGAATGGGGCAAAAATTAGCAAGGAGGAAAAAAAAAGCCTACAAGGGGTTGAAACGTTGCAAAAATAGGATAGAAACTGCCAAAAATGGATTATAAAGGGGTTAGAGCTTGACAAAAGTGGGTTAGGAAAGGGGAAAAATAACTTAAAAATGGTTAGAAATTGAGAAATTTGGGTTAGGAAAAGAAACCAAAAAATGCTTAAAACGACTTAGAAAATGGAAATAAAAAAGGGTTAGCAATGGCCAAATGTGTCTTAAAACGTTTAAGAGAGTAACAAGAATGCATAGCAAACGGGGGGAAACCGGTTTCAATTTGATAGAAATGGGGAAAAATGGGTTAGAAATAAGCCAAAAACTCAGAAACCAGGAAAGAATTGGGCAAAAAATAGCAAGGAGAAAAAAAAAAAGGTTAAAAGGGGTTGAAACGTGGCAAAAATGCGATAGAAATGGCCAGAAATGCTTTAAAAGGGGTTAGAACTTGACAAAAGTGGGTTAGGAAAGTGGAAAAATAACTTAAAAATGGTTAGAAATTGAGAAATTTGGGTTAGGAAAAGAAACCAAAAAATGCTTAAAACGACTTAGAAAATGGAAATAAAAAAGGGTTAGCAATGGCCAAAAGTGGCTTAAAACGTTTAAGAAAGTAACAAGAATGCATAGCAAACGGGGGGAAAAACTGGTTTAAATTTGATAGAAATGGGGAAAAATGGGTTAGAAATGAGCGAAAAACTTTGAAACCAGGAAAGAATTTGGCAAAAATCAGCATGGAAAAAAAAAAGCTTAAAAGGAGTTTAAACGTGGCAAAAATTGGATAGAAACTGCCAAAAATGGCTTAAAAGGGGTTAGAACTTGACAAAAGTGGGTTAGGAAAGGGGAAAAATAACTTAAAAATGGTTAGAAATTGAGAAATTTGGGTTAGGAAAAGAAACCAAAAAATGCTTAAAACGACTTAGAAAATGGAAATAAAATAAGGGTTAGTAATGGCCAAAAGTGGCTTAAAAAGTTGAAGAAAGTAACAAGAATGCATAGCAAAAATTAGCAAGGAAAGAAAAAAAAGCTTAAAATGTGTTGAAACGTGGCAAAAATGCGATAGAAATTGCCAGTAATCATTTAAAAGGGGTTAGATCTTGAGAAAAATGGGTTAGGAAAGGGGAAAAATAAATTAAAAATGGTTAGAAATTGAGAAATATGGGTTAGGAAAAGAAACCAAAAAATGCATAAAACGTCTTAGAAAATGGAAATAAAAAAAGGGTTAGTAATGTCCAAAAGCGGCTTAAAACATATTAGAAAGTAACAAGAATGCATAGCAAACAGGGGAAAGACCGGTTTCAATTTGATAGAAATGGGTAAAAATGGGTTAGAAATGAGCGAAAATCTCTGAAACCCAGAAAGAATTGGGCAAAAATTAGCAAGGAAAGAAAAAAAAGCTTAAAATGGGTTGAAACGTGGCAAAAAATTGGATAGAAATGGCCAGTAATCATTTAAAAGGGGTTAGATCTTGAAAAAAATGGGTTAGGAAAGGGGAAAAATAACTTAAGAATGGTAAGAAATTGAGAAATTTGGGTTAGGAAAAGGAAACCAAAAAATGCTTAAAACGACTTAGAAGATGGAAATAAAAAAAGGGTTGGTAATGGCTAAAAGTGGCTTAAAACGTTTAAGAAAGTAACAAGAATGCATAGCAAACAGGAAAAAATAGGCTTAAATTTGTTAGAAATGGGGAAAAATGGGTTAAAAAGGGAGGAAAAACACTGAAACCAGGGAAGAATTGGGCAAAAATAGTAAAAAAACGAGAAAACCGCCTTTAAACGTGCTGAAACATGGCAAAAATACGATAGAAATGGCCAGAAATGGATTAAAAGAGGCTAGAACTTGACAAAAGTAGGTTAGGAAAGGGGAAAAATATCTTAAAAATGGTTAGAAATTGAGACATTTGGGTTAGGAAAAGAAACCAAAAAATGCTTAAAACGACTTAGAAAATGGAAATAAAATAAGGGTTAGTAATGGCCAAAAGTGGCTTAAAACATATTAGAAAGTAACAAGAATGCATAGCAAACGGGGGAAAAACTGGTTTAAATTTGATAGAAATTAGGAAAAATGGGTTAGAAATGAGCGAAAAACTCTGAAACCAGGAAAGAATTGGGCAAAAATTAGCAAGGAAAAAAAAGCTTAAAAGGAGTTTAAACGTGGCAAAAATATACAGAAACTGACAAAAATGGCTTAAAAGGGGTTAGAACTTGACAAAAGTGGGTTAGGAAAGGGGAAAAATAACTTAAAAATGGTTAGAAATTGAGAAATTTGGGTTAGGAAAAGAAACCAAAAAATGCTTAAAACGACTTAGAAAATGGAAATAAAATAAGCGTTAGTAATGGCCAAAACTGGCTTAAAACATATTAGAAAGTAACAAGAATGCATAGCAAATGGGGAGAAAACCGGTTTCAATTTGATAGAAATGGGGAAAAATGGGTTAGAAATGAGGGAAAAACTCTGAAACCTGGAAAGAATGGGGCAAAAATTAGCAAGGAGGAAAAAAAAAGCTTACAAGGGGTTGAAACGTTGCAAAAATAGGATAGAAACTGCCAAAAATGGACTATAAAGGGGTTAGAGCTGGACAAAAGTGGGTTAGGAAAGGGGAAAAATAACTTAAAAATGGTTATAAATTGAGAAATTTGGGTTAGGAAAAGAAACCAAAAAATGCTTAAAACGACTTAGAAAATGGAAATAAAAAAGGGTTAGCAATGGCCAAAAGTGGCTTAAAACGTTTAAGAGAGTAACAAGAATGCATAGCAAACGGGAGGGAAACCGGTTTCAATTTGATAGAAATGGGGAAAAATGGGTTAGAAATGAGGGAAAAACTCAGAAACCAGGAAAGAATTGGGCAAAAATAGCAAGGAGAAAAAAAAAAAAGCTTAAAAGGGGTTGAAACGTGGCAAAAATGCGATAGAAATGGCCAGAAATGCTTTAAAAGGGGTTAGAACTTGACAAAAGTGGGTTAGGAAAGGGGAAAAATAACTTAAAAATGGTTAGAAATTGAGAAATTTGGGTTAGGAAAAGAAACCAAAAAATGCTTAAAACGACTTAGAAAATGGAAATAAAAAAAGGGTTAGCAATGGCCAAAAGTGGCTTAAAACGTTTAAGAAAGTAACAAGAATGCATAGCAAACGGGGGGAAAAAAGCGGTTTAAATTTGATAGAAATGGGGCAAAATGGGTTACAAACGGAGAAAAACACTGAAACCAGGAAAGAATTGGGCAAAAATCGTAAGAAAAGGAAAAAAACGCCTTAAAACAAGCTGAAACATGGCAAAAATACGATAGAAATGGCCAGAAATGGATTAAAAGGGGTTAGAACTTGACAAAAGTAGGTTAGGAAAGGGGAAAAATATCTTAAAAATGGTTAGAAATTGAGAAATTTGGGTTAGGAAAAGAAACCCAAAAATGCTTAAAAAGACTTAGAAAATGGAAATAAAATAAGGGTTAGTAATGGCCAAAAGTGGCTTAAAACATATTAGAAAGTAACAAGAATGCATAGCAAACGGGGGAAAAACTGGTTTAAATTTGATAGAAATGGGGAAAAATGGGTTAGAAATGAGCGAAAAACTCTGAAACCAGGAAAGAATTGGGCAAAAATCAGCATAGAAAAAAAAAGCTTAAAAGGAGTTTAAACGTGGCAAAAATAGGATAGAAACTGCCAAAAATGGGTTAAAAGGGGTTAGGACTTGACAAAAATGGGTTAGGAAAGGGGAAAAATAATTTAAAAATGGTTAGAAATTGAGAAATTTGGGTTAGGAAAAGAAACCAAAAAATGCTTAAAACGACTCAGGAAATGGAAATAAAAAAAGGGTTAGCAAAGGCCAAAAGTGGCTTAAAACGTATAAGAAAGTAACAAGAATGCATAGCAAACGGGGGAAAAACTGGTTTAAATTTGATAGAAATGGGGAAAAATGAGTTAGAAATGAGCGAAAAACTCTGAAACCAGGAAAGAATTGGGCAAAAATTAGCATGGAAAAAAAAAGCTTAAAAGGAGTTTAAACGTGGCAAAAATAGGATAGAAACTGCCAAAAATGCTTTAAAAGGCGTTAGAACTTGACAAAAGTGGGTTAGGAAAGGGGAAAAATAACTTAAAAATGGTTAGAAATTGAGAAATTTGGGTTAGGAAAAGAAACGAAAAAATGCTTAAAACGACTTAGAAAATGGAAATAAAAAAAGGGTTAGTAATGCCCAAAAGTGGCTTAAAACATATTAGAAAGTAACAAGAATGCATAGCAAACGGGGGGAAAAACGGTTTCAATTTGATAGAAATGGGGAAAAATCGGTTAGAAATGAGCCAAAAACTCAGAAACCAGGAAAGAATTGGGCAAAAAATAGCGAGGAGAGAAAAAAAAAAAAGCTTACAAGGGGTTGAAACGAGGAAAAAATTGGATAGAAATGGCCAGAAATGCTTTAAAAGGGGTTAGAACTTGACAAAAGTGGGTTAGGAAAGGGGAAAAATAACTTAAAAATGGTTAGAAATTGAGAAATTTGGGTTAGGAAAAAAAACCAAAAAATGCTTAAAACGACTTAGAAAATGGAAATAAAAAAAGGGTTAGCAATGGCCAAAAGTGGCTTAAAACGTTTAAGAAAGTAACAAGAATGCATAGCAAACGGGGGGAAAAAAGCAGTTTAAATTTAATAGAAATGGGGCAAAATGGGTTACAAACGGAGAAAAACACTTAAACCAGGAAAGAATTGGGCAAAAATAGTAAGAAAAGGAAAAAAAGTCTTAAAACAAGCTGAAACATGGCAAAAATACGATAGAAATGGCCAGAAATGGATTAAAAGGGGTTAGAACTTGACAAAAGTAGGTTAGGAAAGGGGAAAAATATCTTAAAAATGGTTAGAAATTGAGAAATTTGGGTTAGGAAAAGAAACCAAAAAATGCTTAAAACGACTTAGAAAATGGAAATAAAAAAAGGGTTAGTAATGGCCAAAAGTGGCTTAAAACATATTAGAAAGTAACAAGAATGCATAGCAAACGGGGGAAAAACTGGTTTAAATTTGATAGAAATGGGGAAAAATGGGTTAGAAATGAGCGAAAAACTCTGAAACCAGGAAAGAATTGGGCAAAAATTAGCAAGGAAAAAAAAGCTTAAAAGGAGTTTAAACGTGGCAAAAATATACAGAAACTGACAAAAATGGCTTAAAAGGGGTTAGAACTTGACAAAAGTGGGTTAGGAAAGGGGAAAAATAACTTAAAAATGGTTAGAAATTGAGAAATTTGGGTTAGGAAAAGAAACCAAAAAATGCTTAAAACGACTTAGAAAATGGAAATAAAATAAGCGTTAGTAATGGCCAAAACTGGCTTAAAACATATTAGAAAGTAACAAGAATGCATAGCAAATGGGGAGAAAACCGGTTTCAATTTGATAGAAATGGGGAAAAATGGGTTAGAAATGAGGGAAAAACTCTGAAACCTGGAAAGAATGGGGCAAAAATTAGCAAGGAGGAAAAAAAAAGCTTACAAGGGGTTGAAACGTGGCAAAAATAGGATAGAAACTGCCAAAAATGGACTATAAAGGGGTTAGAGCTGGACAAAAGTGGGTTAGGAAAGGGGAAAAATAACTTAAAAATGGTTATAAATTGAGAAATTTGGTTTAGGAAAAGAAACCAAAAAATGCTTAAAACGACTTAGAAAATGGAAATAAAAAAGGGTTAGCAATGGCCAAAAGTGGCTTAAAACGTTTAAGAGAGTAACAAGAATGCATAGCAAACGGGAGGGAAACCGGTTTCAATTTTATAGAAATGGGGAAAAATGGGTTAGAAATGAGGGAAAAACTCAGAAACCAGGAAAGAATTGGGCAAAAATAGCAAGGAGAAAAAAAAAAAAGCTTAAAAGGGGTTGAAACGTGGCAAAAATGCGATAGAAATGGCCAGAAATGCTTTAAAAGGGGTTAGAACTTGACAAAAGTGGGTTAGGAAAGGGGAAAAATAACTTAAAAATGGTTAGAAATTGAGAAATTTGGGTTAGGAAAAGAAACCAAAAAATGCTTAAAACGACTTAGAAAATGGAAATAAAAAAAGGGTTAGCAATGGCCAAAAGTGGCTTAAAACGTTTAAGAAAGTAACAAGAATGCATAGCAAACAGGGGGAAAAAAGCGGTTTAAATTTGATAGAAATGGGGCAAAATGGGTTACAAACGGAGAAAAACACTTAAACCAGGAAAGAATTGGGCAAAAATCGTAAGAAAAGGAAAAAAACGCCTTAAAACAAGCTGAAACATGGCAAAAATACGATAGAAATGGCCAGAAATGGATTAAAAGGGGTTAGAACTTGACAAAAGTAGGTTAGGAAAGGGGAAAAATATCTTAAAAATGGTTAGAAATTGAGAAATTTGGGTTAGGAAAAGAAACCCAAAAATGCTTAAAAAGACTTAGAAAATGGAAATAAAATAAGGGTTAGTAATGGCCAAAAGTGGCTTAAAACATATTAGAAAGTAACAAGAATGCATAGCAAACGGGGGAAAAACTGGTTTAAATTTGATAGAAATGGGGAAAAATGGGTTAGAAATGAGCGAAAAACTCTGAAACCAGGAAAGAATTGGGCAAAAATCAGCATAGAAAAAAAAAGCTTAAAAGGAGTTTAAACGTGGCAAAAATAGGATAGAAACTGCCAAAAATGGATTAAAAGGGGTTAGGACTTGACAAAAATGGGTTAGGAAAGGGGAAAAATAATTTAAAAATGGTTAGAAATTGAGAAATTTGGGTTAGGAAAAGAAACCAAAAAATGCTTAAAACGACTCAGGAAATGGAAATAAAAAAAGGGTTAGCAAAGGCCAAAAGTGGCTTAAAACGTATAAGAAAGTAACAAGAATGCATAGCAAACGGGGGAAAAACTGGTTTAAATTTGATAGAAATGGGGAAAAATGAGTTAGAAATGAGCGAAAAACTCTGAAACCAGGAAAGAATTGGGCAAAAATTAGCATGGAAAAAAAAAGCTTAAAAGGAGTTTAAACGTGGCAAAAATAGGATAGAAACTGCCAAAAATGCTTTAAAAGGCGTTAGAACTTGACAAAAGTGGGTTAGGAAAGGGGAAAAATAACTTAAAAATGGTTAGAAATTGAGAAATTTGGGTTAGGAAAAGAAACGAAAAAATGCTTAAGACGACTTAGAAAATGGAAATAAAAAAAGGGTTAGTAATGCCCAAAAGTGGCTTAAAACATATTAGAAAGTAACAAGAATGCATAGCAAACGGGGGGAAAAACGGTTTCAATTTGATAGAAATGGGGAAAAATCGGTTAGAAATGAGCCAAAAACTCAGAAACCAGGAAAGAATTGGGCAAAAAATAGCGAGGAGAGAAAAAAAAAAAAGCTTACAAGGGGTTGAAACGAGGAAAAAATTGGATAGAAATGGCCAGAAATGCTTTAAAAGGGGTTAGAACTTGACAAAAGTGGGTTAGGAAAGGGGAAAAATAACTTAAAAATGGTTAGAAATTGAGAAATTTGGGTTAGGAAAAAAAACCAAAAAATGCTTAAAACGACTTAGAAAATGGAAATAAAAAAAGGGTTAGCAATGGCCAAAAGTGGCTTAAAACGTTTAAGAAAGTAACAAGAATGCATAGCAAACGGGGGGAAAAAAGCAGTTTAAATTTAATAGAAATGGGGCAAAATGGGTTACAAACGGAGAAAAACACTTAAACCAGGAAAGAATTGGGCAAAAATAGTAAGAAAAGGAAAAAAAGTCTTAAAACAAGCTGAAACATGGCAAAAATACGATAGAAATGGCCAGAAATGGATTAAAAGGGGTTAGAACTTGACAAAAGTAGGTTAGGAAAGGGGAAAAATATCTTAAAAATGGTTAGAAATTGAGAAATTTGGGTTAGGAAAAGAAACCAAAAAATGCTTAAAACGACTTAGAAAATGGAAATAAAATAAGGGTTAGTAATGGCCAAAAGTGGCTTAAAACATATTAGAAAGTAACAAGAATGCATAGCAAACGGGGGAAAAACTGGTTACAATTTGATAGAAATGGGGAAAAATGGGTTAGAAATGAGCGAAAAACTCTGAAACCAGGAAAGAATTGGGCAAAAGTTAGCAAGGAAAAAAAAAAGCTTAAAAGGAGTTTAAACGTGGCAAAAATAGGATAGAAACTGCCAAAAATGGATTAAAAGGGGTAAGAACTTGACAAAAGTGGGTTAGGAAAGGGGAAAAATAACTTAAAAATGGTTAGAAGTTGCGAAATTTGGGTTAGGAAAAGAAACGAAAAAATGCTTAAAACGACTTAGAAAATGGCAATAAAAAAAGGGTTAGCAATGGCCAAAAGTGGCTTAAAACGTTTAAGAAAGTAACAAGAATGCATAGCAAACGGGGGAAAAACTGGTTTAAATTTGATAGAAATGGGGAAAAATGAGTTAGAAATGAGCAAAAAACTCTGAAACCAGGAAAGAATTGGGAAAATTCGCAAAGAAAAAAAAGCTTAAAAGGAGTTTAAACGTGGCAAAAATAGGATAGAAACTGCCAAAAATGGATTAAAAGGGGTTAGGACTTGACAAAAATGGGTTAGGAAAGGGGAAAAATAACTTAAAAATGGTTAGAAATTGAGAAATTTGGGTTAGGAAAAGAAACCAAAAAATGCTTAAAACGACTTAGAAAATGGAAATAAAAAAACGGTTAGTAATGGCCAAAAGTGGCTCAAAACATATTTGAAAGTAACAAGAATGCATAGCAAAAGGGGGGAATACTGGTTTCAATTTGATAGAAATGGGGCAAAATGGGTTAGAAATGAGCGAAAAAATCTGAAACCAGGAAAGAATTGGGCAAAAATTAGCAAGGAAAAAAAAAAGCTTAAAAGGGGTTGAAACGTGGCAAAAACTGGATAGAAACTGCCAAAAATGGATTAAAAGGGGTTAGAAGTTGACAAAAATGGGTTAGGAAAGGGGAAAAATAACTTAAAAATGGTTATAAATTGAGAAATTTGGGTTAGGAAAAGAAACGAAAAAATGCTTGAAACGACTTAGAAAATGGAAATAAAAAAAGGGTTAGTAATGGCCAAAAGTGGCTTAAAACGTTTAAGAAAGTAACAAGAATGCAAAGCAAAAATTAGCAAGGAAAGAAAAAAAAGCTTAAAATGGGTTGAAACGTGGCAAAAATGCGATAGAAATGGCCAGTAATCATTTAAAAGGGGTTAGATCTTGAGAAAAATGGGTTAGGAAAGGGGAAAAATAAATTAAAAATGGTTAGAAATTGAGAAATATGGGTTAGGAAAAGAAACCAAAAAATGCATAAAACGTCTTAGAAAATGGAAATAAAAAAAGGGTTAGTAATGTCCAAAAGTGGCTTAAAACATATTAGAAAGTAACAAGAATGCATAGCAAACAGGGGGAAAACCGGTTTCAATTTGATAGAAATGGGAAAAATGGGTTAGAAATGAGCGAAAATCTTTGAAATCCGGAAAGAATTGGGCAAAAATTAGCAAGGAAAGAAAAAAAAGCTTAAAATGGGTTGAAACTGGCAAAAATGCGATAGAAATGGCCAGTAATCATTTAAAAGGGGTTAGATCTTGAAAAAAATGGGTTAGGAAAGGGGAAAAATAACTTAAGAATGGTAAGAAATTGAGAAATTTGGGTTAGGAAAAGAAACCAAAAAATGCTTAAAACGACTTAGAAGATGGAAATAAAAAAAGGGTTAGTAATGGCCAAAAGTGACTTAAATCGTTTAAGAAAGTAACAAGAATGCATAGCAAACAGGAAAAAATAGGCTTAAATTTGTTAGAAATGGGGAAAAATGGGTTAAAAAGGGAGGAAAAACACTGAAACCAGGAAAGAATTGGGCAAAAATAGTAAGAAAACGAGAAAACCGCCTTTAAACGTGCTGAAACGTGGCAAAAATATGCCAGAAATGGCCAGAAATGAATTAAAAGGGGTTAGAACTTGACAAAAATGGGTTAGGAAAGGGGAAAAATAACTTAAAAATGGTTAGAAATTGAGAAATATGGGTTAGGAAAAGAAACCAAAAAATGCTTAAAACGACTTAGAAAATGGAAATAAAAAAAGGGTTAGTAATGGCCAAAAGTGGCTTAAAGCATATTAGAAAGTAACAAGAATGCATAGCAAACGGGGGGAAAACCGGTTTCAATTAGATTGAAATGGGGGAAAAATGGGTTAGAAATGAGAGAAAATCTCTGAAACCAGTAAAGAATTGGGCAAAAATTAGCAAGAAAAGAAAAAAAAAGCTTACAAGGGGTTGAAACGTGGCAAAAATATGATAGAAATGGCCAGAAATGGATTAAAGGGGGTTAGAACTTGACAAAAGTGGTTCAGGAAAGGGGAAAAATAAATTAAAAATGGTTAGAAATTGAGAAATTTGGGTTAGGAAAAGAATCCAAAAAATGCTTAAAACGACTTAGAAAATGGAAATTAAAAAAGGGTTAGTAATGGCCAAAAGTGGATCAAAACATATTCGAAAGGAACAAGAATGCATAGAAAACGGGGGGAAATTGTTTTAAATTTGATAGAAATGGGGAAAAATGGGTTAGAAATGAGCGAAAGCCTCTGAAACCCGGAAGGAATTGGGCAAAAATTAGCAAGAAAAAGAAAAATACGCCTTAAAACGGGGTGAAACGTGGAAAAAATAGGATAGAAATGGCCAGAAATGGAATAAAAGGGGGTAGAACGTGACAAAAATGGGTTAGGAAAGGGGGAAAATAACTTAAAAATGGTTAGAAATTGAGAAATCTGGGTTAGGAAAAGAAACCAAAAAATGCTTAAAACGTCTTAGAAAATGGAAATAAAAAAAGGGTTAGTAATGGCCAAAAGTGGCTTAAAAAGTTTAAGACAGTAACAAGAATGCATAGCAAACGGGGGGAAAACCGGTTTCAATTTGATAGAAATGGGGAAAAATTGGTTAGAAATGAGCGAAAATATCTGAAACCTGGAAGGAATTGGGCAAAAATTAGCAAGGAAAGAAAAAAAAGCTTAAAATGGCTTGAAACGTGGCAAAAATGCGATAGAAATGGCCAGTAATGGTTTAAAAGGGGTTAGAATTTGACAAAAATGGTTTAGGAAAGGGGAAAAATAAGTTAAAAATGGTTAGAAATTGAGAAATTTGGGTTAGGAAAAGAAACCAAAAAATGCTTAAAACGACTTAGAAAATGGAAATTAAAAAAAGGGTTAGTAATGGCCAAAAGTGGCTTAAAACGTTTAAGAAAGTAACAAGAATGCATAGAAAACGAGGGAAAAACTGGTTTAAATTTGATAGAAATGGGGCAAAATGGGTTAGAAATGAGCGAAAAACTCTGAAACCCGGAAGGAATTGGGCAAAAATTAGCAAAAAAAGGAAAAAAAAAGCTTACAAGGGGTTGAAACGTGGCAAAAATAGGATAGAAACTGCCAAAAATGGATTAAAAGGGGTTAGAAATTGACAAAAATGGGTTAGGAATGGGGAAAAATAACTTAAAAATGGTTAGAAATTGAGAAAAATGGGTTAGGAAAAGAAACCAAAAAATGCTTAAAACGACTTAGAAAATGGAAATAAAAAAAGGGTTAGTAATGGCCAAAAGTGGCTTAAAACGTTTAAGACAGTAACAAGAATGCATAGCAAACGGGGGGAAAACCGGTTTCAATTTGATAGAAATGGGGAAAAATTGGTTAGAAATGAGCGAAAAACTCTGAAACCAGGAAAGAATTGGGCAAAAATTAGCAAGGAAAAAAAAAGCTTAAAAGGAGTTTAAACGTGGCAAAAATAGGATAGAAACTGCCAAAAATGCTTTAAAAGGGGTTAGAACCTGACAAAAGTGGGTTAGGAAAGGGGAAAAATAACTTAAAAATGGTTAGAAATTGAGAAATTTGGGTTTGGAAAAGAAACAAAAAAATGCTTAAAACGACTTAGAAAATGGAAATAAAAAAAGGGTTAGTAATGGCCAAAAGTGGCTCAAAACATATTTGAAAGTAACAAGAATGCATAGCAAACGGGGGGAATACTGGTTTCAATTTGATAGAAATGGGGAAAAATGGGTTAGAAATGAGCGAAAAACTCTGAAACCAGGAAAGAATTGGGCAAAAAATAGCGAGGAGAGAAAAAAAAAAAAGCTTGCAAGGGGTTGAAACGAGGCAAAAATAGGATAGAAACTGCCAAAAATGGATTAAAACGGGTTAGAAGTTGACAAAAATGGGTTAGGAAAGGGGAAAAATAACTTAAAAATGGTTAGAAATTGAGAAATTTGGGTTAGGAAAAGAAACCAAAAAATACTTAAAACGACGTAGAAAATGGAAATAAAAAAAGGGTTAGCAATGGCCAAAAGTGGCTTAAAACGTTTAAGAAAGTAACAAGAATGCATAGCAAACGGGGGGGAAACCGGTTTCAATTTGATAGAAATGGGGAAAAATGGGTTAGAAAGGGAGGAAAAACACTGACACCAGGAAAGAATTGGTCAAAAATAGTAAGAAAATACAATAAACCACCTTTTTTTTTTTTTTGTGACCATTTTTTGTGAATTTCTAACCATTTTTTAGAAGTTTTTTTCTTTTGTAACCCCTTTTTGCCCATCTTTAAGTCGTTTGAAGCCTTTTTTGATTTCCTTTTCTGAACCATTTTTGTCCATTTCTCAACGCTTTTAAGCAGTGTTTGGCTATTTCTAAGCATTTTTTGCCTTTTCAATCCCCTTTGAAACTAATTTAAAGCCATTTTTGGACATTTCTATCGTATCTTTGGCAAATTTCGAAGGGTTTTAAGCCAGTTTTTTTCTTTTCTTATTAGTTTTTGCCCCATTTTTTCCTGTTTTCAGTCATTTTTGGCCATTCCTAACCCATTTTTGTGGATTTCTAACACATTTTAAGCCATTTTCCCCTTTTCTAACCCTTTTTTGTCAAATTCCAGCCCTTTGGAAGACCTTTTTTTCCTTTTCTAACCTATTTTTGTCCTTTTCTAACTATTTTTTAGCAGTTTTTTCCCTTTTCCAACCCATTTTGCCCCATTTCTAAGTCGTTTGAATGCTTGCTTTATTTAACTTTTCTAACCCATTTTCTCAATTTCTATCTTTTTGAAGCAGTTTTTTTTTCCTTTTCTAACCCATTTTTCTCAATTTCTAACCCTTTTAAAGCCATTCTTTCCTTTTCTAAGCCGTTTTTGTCAAATTCCAACCCTTTGTAAGGCTTTTTTTTTTCTTTTGTGACCATTTTTTGTGAATTTCTAACCATTTTTTAGAAGTTTTTTCCTTTTCTAACCCTTTTTTGCCCATCTCTAAGTCGTTTGAAGCCTTTTTTTCATTTCCTTTTCTAAACCATTTTTGTCCATTTCTCAATGCTTTCAAGCCGTGTTTGGCTATTTCTAAGCAATTTTTGCCTTTTCAATCCCCTTTGTGCCCATTTGAAACTCATTAAAAGCCATTTTTGGCCATTTCTATCGCATCTTTGGCAAGTTTCAAAAGGTTCTAAGCCATTTTTCTCTTTTTCTTACTGGGTTTTGCCCCATTTTTTCCTGTTTTCAGTCATTTTTGGCCATTTCTAACCCATTTTTGTGCATTTCTAACGCATTTTAAGCCATTTTCCCCTTTTCTAACCCTTTTTTGTCAAATTCCAGCCCTTTGGAAGACATTTTTTTCCTTTTCTAACCCATTTTTGTCCTTTTCTAAGTCGTTTGAATGCTTGCTTTATTTAATTTTTCTAACCCATTTTCTCAATTTCTAGCTTTTTTAAGCAGTTTTTTTCCTTTTCTAACCCATTTTTCTCAATTTCTAACCCTTTTAAAGCCATTCTTTCCTTTTCTAAGCCGTTTTTGTCAAATTCCAACCCTTTGTAAGGCTTTTTTTTCTTTTGTGACCATTTTTTGTGATTTTCTAACCATTTTTTAGAAGTTTTTTTCTTTTGTAACCCCTTTTTGCCCATCTCTAAGTCGTTTGAAGCCTTTTTTGATTTCCTTTTCTGAACCATTTTTGTCCATTTCTAAACGCTTTTAAGCAGTGTTTGGCTATTTCTAAGCATTTTTTGCCTTTTCAATCCCCTTTGAAACTAATTTAAAGCCATTTTTGGACATTTCTATCGTATCTTTGGCAAATTTCGAAGGGTTTTAAGCCAGTTTTTTTCTTTTCTTATTAGTTTTTGCCCCATTTTTTCCTGTTTTCAGTCATTTTTGGCCATTCCTAACCCATTTTTGTGCATTTCTAACACATTTTAAGCCATTTTCCCCTTTTCTAACCCTTTTTTTGTCAAATTCCAGCCCTTTGGAAGACCATTTTTCCTTTTCTAACCAATTTTTGTCCTTTTCTAACTATTTTTTAGCAGTTTTTTCCCTTTTCCAACCCATTTTTGCCCATTTCAAAGTCGTTTGAATGCTTGCTTTATTTAACTTTTCTAACCCATTTTCTCAATTTCTATCTTTTTGAAGCAGTTTTTTTTCCTTTTCCTGTTTTCAGTCATTTTTGGCCATTCCTAACCCATTTTTGTGCATTTCTAACACATTTTAAGCCATTTTCCCCTTTTCTAACCCTTTTTTGTCAAATTCCAGCCCTTTGGAAGACATTTTTTTCCTTTTCTAACCCATTTTTGTCCTTTTCTAAGTCGTTTGAATGCTTGCTTTGTTTAACTTTTCTAACCCATTTTCTCAATTTCTATCTTTTTTAAGCAGTTTTTTTCCTTTTCTAACCCAGTTTTCTCAATTTCTAACCCTTTTAAACCCATTCTTTCCTTTTCTAAGCCGTTTTTGTCAAATTCCAACCCTTTGTAATGCTTTTTTTTCTTTTGTGACCCTTTTTTGTGAATTTCTAACAATTTCTAACGCATTTTAAGCCATTTTCCCCTTTTCTAACCCTTTTTTGTCAAATTCCAGCCCTTTGCAAGACATTTTTTTCCTTTTCTAACCCATTTTTGTCCTTTTCTAACTATTTTTTAGCAGTTTTTTCCCTTTTCCAACCCATTTTGCCCCATTTCTAAGTCGTTTGAATGCTTGCTTTATTTAACTTTTCTAACCCATTTTCTCAATTTCTATCTTTTTTAAGCAGTTTTTTTTTTCCTTTTCTAACCCATTTTTCTCAATTTCTAACCCTTTTAAAGCCATTCATTCATTTTCTGAGTTGTTTTTGTCAAATTCCAACCCTTTGTAAGGCTTTTTTTTCTTTTGTGACCATTTTTTGTGATTTTCTAACCATTTTTTAGAAGTTTTTTCCTTTTCTAACCCTTTTTTGCCCATCTCTAAGTCGTTTGAAGCCTTTTTTTCATTTCCTTTTCTAAACCATTTTTGTCCATTTCTCAATGCTTTCAAGCCGTGTTTGGCTATTTCTAAGCAATTTTTGCCTTTTCAATCCCCTTTGTGCCCATTTGAAACTCATTTAAAGCCATTTTTGGCCATTTCTATCGCATCTTTGGCAAGTTTCAAAAGGTTCTAAGCCATTTTTCTCTTTTTCTTACTGGGTTTTGCCCCATTTTTTCCTGTTTTCAGTCATTTTTGGCCATTTCTAACCCATTTTTGTGCATTTCTAACGCATTTTAAGCCATTTTCCCCTTTTCTAACCCTTTTTTGTCAAATTCCAGCCCTTTGGAATACATTTTTTTCCTTTTCTAACCCATTTTTGTCCTTTTCTAAGTCGTTTGAATGCTTGCTTTGTTTAACTTTTCTAACCCATTTTCTCAATTTCTATCTTTTTTAAGCAGTTTTTTTTTCCTTTTCTAACCCATTTTTCTCAATTTCTAACCCTTTTAAAGCCATTCTTTCCTTTTCTAAGCCGTTTTTGTCAAATTCCAACCCTTTGTAATGCTTTTTTTTCTTTTGTGACCCTTTTTTGTGAATTTCTAACAATTTCTAACGCATTTTAAGCCATTTTCCCCTTTTCTAACCCTTTTTTGTCAAATTCCAACCTTTTGCAAGACATTTTTCTTCCTTTTCTAACCCATTTTTGTCCTTTTCTAACTATTTTTTAGGACTTTTATTCCTTTTTCCAACCCATTTTGCCCCATTTCTAAGTCGTTTGAATGCTTGCTTTATTTAACTTTTCTAACCCATTTTCTCAATTTCTATCTTTTTTAAGCAGTTTTTTATCCTTTTCTAACCCATTTTTCTCAATTTCTAACCCTTTTAAAGCCATTCATTCCTTTTCTAAGCCCTTTTTGTCAAATTCCAACCCTTTGTAAAGCTTTTTTTTCTTTTGTGACCATTTTTTGTGATTTTCTAACCATTTTTTAGAAGTTTTTTTCTTTTGTAACCCCTTTTTGCCCATCTCTCTGTTGTTTGAAGCCTTTTGGATTTCCTTTTCTAAACCATTTTTGTCCATTTCTCCACGCTTTTAAGCCGTGTTTGGCTATTTCTAAGCAATTTTTGCCTTTTCAATCCCGTTTGAAATGCATTTAAAGCCATTTTTGGCCATTTCTATCGTACCTTTGGCAAGTCTCAAAGGCTTTTAAGCCAGTTTTTTCCTTTTCTTACTAGTTTTTGCCCCATTTTTTCCTGTTTTCAGTCATTTTTGGCCATTTCTAACCCATTTTTGTGCATTTCTAACAGATTTTAAGCCATTTTCCCCTTTTCTAACCCTTTTTTGTCAAATTCCAGCCCTTTGGAAGACATGTTTTTCCTTTTCTAACCCTTTTTTGTCCTTTTCTAAGTCGTTTGAATGCTTGCTTTATTTAACTTTTCTAACCCATTTTCTCAATTTCTATCTTTTTTAAGCAGTTTTTTTTCCTTTTCTAACCCATTTTTCTCAATTTCTAACCCTTTTAAAGCCATACATTCCTTTTCTAAGCCGTTTTTGACAAATTCCAACCCTTTGTAAGGCTTTTTTTTCGTTTGTGACCCTTTTTTGTCAATTTCTAACCATTTTTTAGAAGTTTTTTCCTTTTCTAACCCTTTTTTGCCCATCTCTAAGTCGTTTGAAGCCTTTTTTTCATTTCCTTTTCTAAACCATTTTTGTCCATTTCTCAACGCTTTTAAGCCGTGTTTGGCTATTTCTAAGCAATTTTTGCCTTTTCAATCCCCTTTGTGCCCATTTGAAACTCATTTAAAGCCATTTTTGGCCATTTCTATCGCATCTTTGGCAAGTTTCAAAAGGTTCTAAGCCATTTTTCTCTCTTTCTTACTGGGTTTTGCCTCATTTTTTCCTGTTTTCAGTCATTTTTGGCCATTTCTAACCCATTTTTGTGCATTTCTAACACATTTTAAGCCATTTTCCCCTTTTCTAACCCTTTTTTGTCAAATTCCAGCCCTTTGGAAGACCTTTTTTTCCTTTTCTAACCTATTTTTGTCCTTTTCTAACTATTTTTTAGCAGTTTTTTCCCTTTTCCAACCCATTTTTGCCCATTTCAAAGTCGTTTGAATGCTTGCTTTATTTAACTTTTCTAACCCATTTTCTCAATTTCTATCTTTTTGAAGCAGTTTTTTTCCTTTTCTAACCCATTTTTCTCAATTTCTAACCCTTTTAAAGCCATTCATTCCTTTTCTAAGCCGTTTTTGTCAAATTCCAACCCTTTGTAAGGCTTTTTTTTTCTTTTGTGACCATTTTTTGTGAATTTCTAACCATTTTTTAGAAGTTTTTTCCTTTTCTAACCCTTTTTTGCCCATCTCTAAGTCGTTTGAAGCCTTTTTTTCATTTCCTTTTCTAAACCATTTTTGTCCATTTCTCAATGCTTTCAAGCCGTGTTTGGCTATTTCTAAGCAATTTTTGCCTTTTCAATCCCCTTTGTGCCCATTTGAAACTCATTTAAAGCCATTTTTGGCCATTTCTATCGCATCTTTGGCAAGTTTCAAAAGGTTCTAAGCCATTTTTCTCTTTTTCTTACTGGGTTTTGCCCCATTTTTTCCTGTTTTCAGTCATTTTTGGCCATTTCTAACCCATTTTTGTGCATTTCTAACGCATTTTAAGCCATTTTCCCCTTTTCTAACCCTTTTTTGTCAATTTCCAGCCCTTTGGAAGACATTTTTTTCCTTTTCTAACCCATTTTTGTCCTTTTCTAAGTTGTTTGAATGCTTGCTTTATTTAATTTTTCTAACCCATTTTCTCAATTTCTATCTTTTTTAAGCAGTTTTTTTCCTTTTCTAACCCATTTTTCTCAATTTCTAACCCTTTTAAAGCCATTCATTCCTTTTCTAAGCCGTTTTTGTCAAATTCCAACCCTTTGTAAGGCTTTTTTTTCTTCTATGACCATTTTTTGTGATTTTCTAACCATTTTTTAGAAGTTTTTTTCTTTTGTAACCCCTTTTTGCCCATCTCTAAGTCGTTTGAAGCCTTTTTTGATTTCCTTTTCTGAATCATTTTTGTCCATTTCTCAACGCTTTTAAGCAGTGTTTGGCTATTTCTAAGCAATTTTTGCCTTTTCAATCCCCTTTGAAACTAATTTAAAGCCATTTTTGGACATTTCTATCGTATCTTTGGCAAATTTCGAAGGGTTTTAAGCCAGTTTTTTTCTTTTCTTATTAGTTTTTGCCCCATTTTTTCCTGTTTTCAGTCATTTTTGGCCATTTCTAACCCATTTTTGTGCATTTCTAACACATTTTAAGCCATTTCCCCCTTTTCTAACCCTTTTTTTGTGAAATTCCAGCCCTTTGGAAGACCTTTGTTTCCTTTTCTAACCTATTTTTGTCCTTTTCTAACTATTTTTTAGCAGTTTTTTCCCTTTTCCAACCCATTTTTGCCCATTTCAAAGTCGTTTGAATGCTTGCGTTATTTAACTTTTCTAACCCATTTTCTCAATTTCTATCTTTTTGAAGCAGTTTTTTTTCCTTTTCTAACCCATTTTTCTCAAATTCTAACCCTTTTAAAGCCATTCATTCCTTTTCTAAGCCGTTTTTGTCAAATTCCAACCCTTTGTAAGGCTTTTTTTTTCTTTTGTGACCATTTTTTGTGAATTTCTAACCATTTTTTAGAAGTTTTTTCCTTTTCTAACCCTTTTTTGCCCATCTCTAAGTCGTTTGAAGCCTTTTTTTCATTTCCTTTTCTAAACCATTTTTGTCCATTTCTCAATGCTTTCAAGCCGTGTTTGGCTATTTCTAAGCAATTTTTGCCTTTTCAATCCCCTTTGTGCCCATTTGAAACTCATTTCAAGCCATTTTTGGCCATTTCTATCGCATCTTTGGCAAGTTTCAAAAGGTTCTAAGCCATTTTTCTCGTTTTCTTACTGGGTTTTGCCCCATTTTTTCCTGTTTTCAGTCATTTTTGGCCATTTCTAACCCATTTTTGTGCATTTCTAACCCGGTTTAAGCCATTTTCCCCTTTTCTAACCCTTTTTTGTCAATTTCCAGCCCTTTGGAAGACATTTTTTTCCTTTTCTAACCCATTTTTGTCCTTTTCTAAGTCGTTTGAATGCTTGCTTTATTTAACTTTTCTAACCCATTTTCTCAATTTCTATCTTTTTTAAGCAGTTTTTTTCCTTTTCTAACCCATTTTTCTCAATTTCTAACCCTTTTAAAGCCATTCTTTTCTTTTACAAGCCGTTTTTGTCAAATTCCAACCCTTTGTAATGCTTTTTTTCTTTTGTGAGCCTTTTTTGTGAATTTCTAACAATTTCTAATGATTTTAAGCCATTTTCCCCTTTTCTAACCCTTTTTTGTCAAATTCCAGCCCTTTGGAAGACCTTTTTTTCCTTTTCTAACCTATTTTTGTCCTTTTCTAACTATTTTTTAGCAGTTTTTTCCCTTTTCCAACCCATTTTTGCCCATTTCAAAGTCGTTTGAATGCTTGCTTTATTTAACTTTTCTAACCCATTTTCTCAATTTCTATCTTTTTGAAGCAGTTTTTTTTTCTTTTTCTAACCCATTTTTCTCAATTTCTAACCCTTTTAAAGCCATTCATTCCTTTTCTAAGCCGTTTTTGTCAAATTCCAACCCTTTGTAAGGCTTTTTTTTTCTTTTGTGACCATTTTTTGTGAATTTCTAACCATTTTTTAGAAGTTTTTTCCTTTTCTAACCCTTTTTTGCCCATCTCTAAGTCGTTTGAAGCCTTTTTTTCATTTCCTTTTCTAAACCATTTTTGTCCATTTCTCAATGCTTTCAAGCCGTGTTTGGCTATTTCTAAGCAATTTTTGCCTTTTCAATCCCCTTTGTGCCCATTTGAAACTCATTTAAAGCCATTTTTGGCCATTTCTATCGCATCTTTGGCAAGTTTCAAAAGGTTCTAAGCCATTTTTCTCTTTTTCTTACTGGGTTTTGCCCCATTTTTTCCTGTTTTCAGTCATTTTTGGCCATTTCTAACCCATTTTTGTGCATTTCTAACGCATTTTAAGCCATTTTCCCCTTTTCTAACCCTTTTTTGTCAATTTCCAGCCCTTTGGAAGACATTTTTTTCCTTTTCTAACCCATTTTTGTCCTTTTCTAAGTTGTTTGAATGCTTGCTTTATTTAATTTTTCTAACCCATTTTCTCAATTTCTATCTTTTTTAAGCAGTTTTTTTCCTTTTCTAACCCATTTTTCTCAATTTCTAACCCTTTTAAAGCCATTCTTTCCTTTTCTAAGCCGTTTTTGTCAAATTCCAACCCTTTGTAAGGCTTTTTTTTCTTTTGTGACCATTTTTTGTGATTTTCTAACCATTTTTTAGAAGTTTTTTTCTTTTGTAACCCCTTTTTGCCCATCTCTAAGTCGTTTGAAGCCTTTTTTGATTTCCTTTTCTGAACCATTTTTGTCCATTTCTCAACGCTTTTAAGCAGTGTTTGGCTATTTCTAAGCAATTTTTGCCTTTTCAATCCCCTTTGAAACTAATTTAAAGCCATTTTTGGACATTTCTATCGTATCTTTGGCAAATTTCGAAGGGTTTTAAGCCAGTTTTTTTCTTTTCTTATTAGTTTTTGCCCCATTTTTTCCTGTTTTCAGTCATTTTTGGCCATTTCTAACCCATTTTTGTGCATTTCTAACACATTTTAAGCCATTTCCCCCTTTTCTAACCCTTTTTTTGTGAAATTCCAGCCCTTTGGAAGACCTTTGTTTCCTTTTCTAACCTATTTTTGTCCTTTTCTAACTATTTTTTAGCAGTTTTTTCCCTTTTCCAACCCATTTTTGCCCATTTCAAAGTCGTTTGAATGCTTGCGTTATTTAACTTTTCTAACCCATTTTCTCAATTTCTATCTTTTTGAAGCAGTTTTTTTTTCCTTTTCTAACCCATTTTTCTCAAATTCTAACCCTTTTAAAGCCATTCATTCCTTTTCTAAGCCGTTTTTGTCAAATTCCAACCCTTTGTAAGGCTTTTTTTTTCTTTTGTGACCATTTTTTGTGAATTTCTAACCATTTTTTAGAAGTTTTTTCCTTTTCTAACCCTTTTTTGCCCATCTCTAAGTCGTTTGAAGCCTTTTTTTCATTTCCTTTTCTAAACCATTTTTGTCCATTTCTCAACGCTTTTAAGCCGTGTTTGGCTATTTCTAAGCAATTTTTGCCTTTTCAATCCCCTTTGTGCCCATTTGAAACTCATTTAAAGCCATTTTTGGCCATTTCTATCGCATCTTTGGCAAGTTTCAAAAGGTTCTAAGCCATTTTTCTCTCTTTCTTACTGGGTTTTGCCTCATTTTTTCCTGTTTTCAGTCATTTTTGGCCATTTCTAACCCATTTTTGTGCATTTCTAACACATTTTAAGCCATTTTCCCCTTTTCTAACCCTTTTTTGTCAAATTCCAGCCCTTTGGAAGACCTTTTTTTCCTTTTCTAACCTATTTTTGTCCTTTTCTAACTATTTTTTAGCAGTTTTTTCCCTTTTCCAACCCATTTTTGCCCATTTCAAAGTCGTTTGAATGCTTGCTTTATTTAACTTTTCTAACCCATTTTCTCAATTTCTATCTTTTTGAAGCAGTTTTTTTCCTTTTCTAACCCATTTTTCTCAATTTCTAACCCTTTTAAAGCCATTCATTCCTTTTCTAAGCCGTTTTTGTCAAATTCCAACCCTTTGTAAGGCTTTTTTTTTCTTTTGTGACCATTTTTTGTGAATTTCTAACCATTTTTTAGAAGTTTTTTCCTTTTCTAACCCTTTTTTGCCCATCTCTAAGTCGTTTGAAGCCTTTTTTTCATTTCCTTTTCTAAACCATTTTTGTCCATTTCTCAATGCTTTCAAGCCGTGTTTGGCTATTTCTAAGCAATTTTTGCCTTTTCAATCCCCTTTGTGCCCATTTGAAACTCATTTAAAGCCATTTTTGGCCATTTCTATCGCATCTTTGGCAAGTTTCAAAAGGTTCTAAGCCATTTTTCTCTTTTTCTTACTGGGTTTTGCCCCATTTTTTCCTGTTTTCAGTCATTTTTGGCCATTTCTAACCCATTTTTGTGCATTTCTAACGCATTTTAAGCCATTTTCCCCTTTTCTAACCCTTTTTTGTCAATTTCCAGCCCTTTGGAAGACATTTTTTTCCTTTTCTAACCCATTTTTGTCCTTTTCTAAGTTGTTTGAATGCTTGCTTTATTTAATTTTTCTAACCCATTTTCTCAATTTCTATCTTTTTTAAGCAGTTTTTTTCCTTTTCTAACCCATTTTTCTCAATTTCTAACCCTTTTAAAGCCATTCATTCCTTTTCTAAGCCGTTTTTGTCAAATTCCAACCCTTTGTAAGGCTTTTTTTTCTTTTGTGACCATTTTTTGTGATTTTCTAACCATTTTTTAGAAGTTTTTTTCTTTTGTAACCCCTTTTTGCCCATCTCTAAGTCGTTTGAAGCCTTTTTTGATTTCCTTTTCTGAACCATTTTTGTCCATTTCTCAACGCTTTTAAGCAGTGTTTGGCTATTTCTAAGCAATTTTTGCCTTTTCAATCCCCTTTGAAACTAATTTAAAGCCATTTTTGGACATTTCTATCGTATCTTTGGCAAATTTCGAAGGGTTTTAAGCCAGTTTTTTTCTTTTCTTATTAGTTTTTGCCCCATTTTTTCCTGTTTTCAGTCATTTTTGGCCATTTCTAACCCATTTTTGTGCATTTCTAACACATTTTAAGCCATTTCCCCCTTTTCTAACCCTTTTTTTGTGAAATTCCAGCCCTTTGGAAGACCTTTGTTTCCTTTTCTAACCTATTTTTGTCCTTTTCTAACTATTTTTTAGCAGTTTTTTCCCTTTTCCAACCCATTTTTGCCCATTTCAAAGTCGTTTGAATGCTTGCGTTATTTAACTTTTCTAACCCATTTTCTCAATTTCTATCTTTTTGAAGCAGTTTTTTTTCCTTTTCTAACCCATTTTTCTCAAATTCTAACCCTTTTAAAGCCATTCATTCCTTTTCTAAGCCGTTTTTGTCAAATTCCAACCCTTTGTAAGGCTTTTTTTTTCTTTTGTGACCATTTTTTGTGAATTTCTAACCATTTTTTAGAAGTTTTTTCCTTTTCTAACCCTTTTTTGCCCATCTCTAAGTCGTTTGAAGCCTTTTTTTCATTTCCTTTTCTAAACCATTTTTGTCCATTTCTCAATGCTTTCAAGCCGTGTTTGGCTATTTCTAAGCAATTTTTGCCTTTTCAATCCCCTTTGTGCCCATTTGAAACTCATTTCAAGCCATTTTTGGCCATTTCTATCGCATCTTTGGCAAGTTTCAAAAGGTTCTAAGCCATTTTTCTCGTTTTCTTACTGGGTTTTGCCCCATTTTTTCCTGTTTTCAGTCATTTTTGGCCATTTCTAACCCATTTTTGTGCATTTCTAACCCGGTTTAAGCCATTTTCCCCTTTTCTAACCCTTTTTTGTCAATTTCCAGCCCTTTGGAAGACATTTTTTTCCTTTTCTAACCCATTTTTGTCCTTTTCTAAGTCGTTTGAATGCTTGCTTTATTTAACTTTTCTAACCCATTTTCTCAATTTCTATCTTTTTTAAGCAGTTTTTTTCCTTTTCTAACCCATTTTTCTCAATTTCTAACCCTTTTAAAGCCATTCTTTTCTTTTACAAGCCGTTTTTGTCAAATTCCAACCCTTTGTAATGCTTTTTTTCTTTTGTGAGCCTTTTTTGTGAATTTCTAACAATTTCTAATGATTTTAAGCCATTTTCCCCTTTTCTAACCCTTTTTTGTCAAATTCCAGCCCTTTGGAAGACCTTTTTTTCCTTTTCTAACCTATTTTTGTCCTTTTCTAACTATTTTTTAGCAGTTTTTTCCCTTTTCCAACCCATTTTTGCCCATTTCAAAGTCGTTTGAATGCTTGCTTTATTTAACTTTTCTAACCCATTTTCTCAATTTCTATCTTTTTGAAGCAGTTTTTTTTTCTTTTTCTAACCCATTTTTCTCAATTTCTAACCCTTTTAAAGCCATTCATTCCTTTTCTAAGCCGTTTTTGTCAAATTCCAACCCTTTGTAAGGCTTTTTTTTTCTTTTGTGACCATTTTTTGTGAATTTCTAACCATTTTTTAGAAGTTTTTTCCTTTTCTAACCCTTTTTTGCCCATCTCTAAGTCGTTTGAAGCCTTTTTTTCATTTCCTTTTCTAAACCATTTTTGTCCATTTCTCAATGCTTTCAAGCCGTGTTTGGCTATTTCTAAGCAATTTTTGCCTTTTCAATCCCCTTTGTGCCCATTTGAAACTCATTTAAAGCCATTTTTGGCCATTTCTATCGCATCTTTGGCAAGTTTCAAAAGGTTCTAAGCCATTTTTCTCTTTTTCTTACTGGGTTTTGCCCCATTTTTTCCTGTTTTCAGTCATTTTTGGCCATTTCTAACCCATTTTTGTGCATTTCTAACGCATTTTAAGCCATTTTCCCCTTTTCTAACCCTTTTTTGTCAATTTCCAGCCCTTTGGAAGACATTTTTTTCCTTTTCTAACCCATTTTTGTCCTTTTCTAAGTTGTTTGAATGCTTGCTTTATTTAATTTTTCTAACCCATTTTCTCAATTTCTATCTTTTTTAAGCAGTTTTTTTCCTTTTCTAACCCATTTTTCTCAATTTCTAACCCTTTTAAAGCCATTCTTTCCTTTTCTAAGCCGTTTTTGTCAAATTCCAACCCTTTGTAAGGCTTTTTTTTCTTTTGTGACCATTTTTTGTGATTTTCTAACCATTTTTTAGAAGTTTTTTTCTTTTGTAACCCCTTTTTGCCCATCTCTAAGTCGTTTGAAGCCTTTTTTGATTTCCTTTTCTGAACCATTTTTGTCCATTTCTCAACGCTTTTAAGCAGTGTTTGGCTATTTCTAAGCAATTTTTGCCTTTTCAATCCCCTTTGAAACTAATTTAAAGCCATTTTTGGACATTTCTATCGTATCTTTGGCAAATTTCGAAGGGTTTTAAGCCAGTTTTTTTCTTTTCTTATTAGTTTTTGCCCCATTTTTTCCTGTTTTCAGTCATTTTTGGCCATTTCTAACCCATTTTTGTGCATTTCTAACACATTTTAAGCCATTTCCCCCTTTTCTAACCCTTTTTTTGTGAAATTCCAGCCCTTTGGAAGACCTTTGTTTCCTTTTCTAACCTATTTTTGTCCTTTTCTAACTATTTTTTAGCAGTTTTTTCCCTTTTCCAACCCATTTTTGCCCATTTCAAAGTCGTTTGAATGCTTGCGTTATTTAACTTTTCTAACCCATTTTCTCAATTTCTATCTTTTTGAAGCAGTTTTTTTTTCCTTTTCTAACCCATTTTTCTCAATTTCTAACCCTTTTAAAGCCATTCATTCCTTTTCTAAGCCGTTTTTGTCAAATTCCAACCCTTTGTAAGGCTTTTTTTTTCTTTTGTGACCATTTTTTGTGAATTTCTAACCATTTTTTAGAAGTTTTTTCCTTTTCTAACCCTTTTTTGCCCATCTCTAAGTCGTTTGAAGCCTTTTTTTCATTTCCTTTTCTAAACCATTTTTGTCCATTTCTCAATGCTTTCAAGCCGTGTTTGGCTATTTCTAAGCAATTTTTGCCTTTTCAATCCCCTTTGTGCCCATTTGAAACTCATTTCAAGCCATTTTTGGCCATTTCTATCGCATCTTTGGCAAGTTTCAAAAGGTTCTAAGCCATTTTTCTCGTTTTCTTACTGGGTTTTGCCCCATTTTTTCCTGTTTTCAGTCATTTTTGGCCATTTCTAACCCATTTTTGTGCATTTCTAACCCGGTTTAAGCCATTTTCCCCTTTTCTAACCCTTTTTTGTCAATTTCCAGCCCTTTGGAAGACATTTTTTTCCTTTTCTAACCCATTTTTGTCCTTTTCTAAGTCGTTTGAATGCTTGCTTTATTTAACTTTTCTAACCCATTTTCTCAATTTCTATCTTTTTTAAGCAGTTTTTTTCCTTTTCTAACCCATTTTTCTCAATTTCTAACCCTTTTAAAGCCATTCTTTTCTTTTACAAGCCGTTTTTGTCAAATTCCAACCCTTTGTAATGCTTTTTTTCTTTTGTGAGCCTTTTTTGTGAATTTCTAACAATTTCTAATGATTTTAAGCCATTTTCCCCTTTTCTAACCGTTTTTTGTCAAAGTCCAGCCCTTTGCAAGACATTTTTTTCCCTTTTTCCAACCCATTTTACCCCATTTCTAAGTCATTTGAATGCTTCCTTTATTTAACTTTTCTAACCCATTTTCTCAGTTTCTATCTTTTTTAAGCAGTTTTTTTTCTTTTCTAACCCATTTTTTCTCAATTTCTAACCCTTTTAAAGCCATTCTTTCCTTTTCTAAGCTGTTTTTGTCTAATTTCTAAGTGATTTTTGCGTTTTCAATCCCCTTTGTGCCCATTTGAATCTTCTTTTTCTTACTGGGTTTTGCCCCATTTTTTCCTGTTTTCAGTCATTTTTGGCCATTTCTAACCCATTTTTGTGCATTTCTAACGCATTTTAAGCTATTTTCCACTTTTCTAAACCTTTTTTGTCAAAATTCCTCCCTTTGGAAGCCGTTTTTGTACTTTTCTAACTCATTTCTGTCCTTTTCTAACTATTTTTTAGCAGTTTTTTTTCCTTTTCTAACCCATTTTACCCCATATCTATGTCTTTTGAATGCTTGCTTTATTTAACTTTTGTAACACATTTTCTCAATTTCTATCCTTTTAAGCAGTTTTTTTCCTTTTCTAACCCATTTTTCTCAATTTCTAACCCTTTTAAAGCCATTCATTCCTTTTCTAAGCCGTTTCTGTCAAATTCCAACCCTTTGTAATGCTTTTTTTCTTTTGTGTCCATTTTTTGTGAATTTCTAACCATTTTTTAGAAGTTTTTTCCTTTTGTAACCCCTTTTTGCCCATCTCTAAGTCGTTTGAAGCCTTTTTTGATTTCCTTTTCTGAACCTTTTTTGTCCATTTCTCAACGCTTTTAAGCAGTGTTTGGCTATTTCTAAGCAATTTTTGCCTTTTCAATCCCCTTTGAAACTAATTTAAAGCCATTTTTGGACATTTCTATCGTATCTTTGGCAAATTTCGAAGGGTTTTAAGCCAGTTTTTTTCTTTTCTTATTAGTTTTTGCCCCATTTTTTCCTGTTTTCAGTCATTTTTGGCCATTTCTAACCCATTTTTGTGCATTTCTAACACATTTTAAGCCATTTTCCCCTTTTCTAACCCTTTTTTGTCAAATTCCAGCCCTTTGGAAGACCTTTGTTTCCTTTTCTAACCTATTTTTGTCCTTTTCTAACTATTTTTTAGCAGTTTTTTCCCTTTTCCAACCCATTTTTGCCCATTTCAAAGTCGTTTGAATGCTTGCGTTATTTAACTTTTCTAACCCATTTTCTCAATTTCTATCTTTTTGAAGCAGTTTTTTTTCCTTTTCTAACCCATTTTTCTCAATTTCTAACCCTTTTAAAGCCATTCATTCCTTTTCTAAGCCGTTTTTGTCAAATTCCAACCCTTTGTAAGGCTTTTTTTTTCTTTTGTGACCATTTTTTGTGAATTTCTAACCATTTTTTAGAAGTTTTTTCCTTTTCTAACCCTTTTTTGCCCATCTCTAAGTCGTTTGAAGCCTTTTTTTCATTTCCTTTTCTAAACCATTTTTGTCCATTTCTCAATGCTTTCAAGCCGTGTTTGGCTATTTCTAAGCAATTTTTGCCTTTTCAATCCCCTTTGTGCCCATTTGAAACTCATTTAAAGCCATTTTTGGCCATTTCTATCGCATCTTTGGCAAGTTTCAAAAGGTTCTAAGCCATTTTTCTCTTTTTCTTACTGGGTTTTGCCTCATTTTTTCCTGTTTTCAGTCATTTTTGGCCATTTCTAACCCATTTTTGTGCATTTCTAACCCGGTTTAAGCCATTTTCCCCTTTTCTAACCCTTTTTTGTCAATTTCCAGCCCTTTGGAAGACATTTTTTTCCTTTTCTAACCCATTTTTGTCCTTTTCTAAGTCGTTTGAATGCTTGCTTTATTTAACTTTTCTAACCCATTTTCTCAATTTCTATCTTTTTTAAGCAGTTTTTTTCCTTTTCTAACCCATTTTTCTCAATTTCTAACCCTTTTAAAGCCATTCTTTTCTTTTACAAGCCGTTTTTGTCAAATTCCAACCCTTTGTAATGCTTTTTTTCTTTTGTGAGCCTTTTTTGTGAATTTCTAACAATTTCTAATGATTTTAAGCCATTTTCCCCTTTTCTAACCGTTTTTTGTCAAAGTCCAGCCCTTTGCAAGACATTTTTTTCCCTTTTTCCAACCCGTTTTACCCCATTTCTAAGTCATTTGAATGCTTGCTTTATTTAACTTTTCTAACCCATTTTCTCAGTTTCTATCTTTTTTAAGCAGTTTTTTTTCTTTTCTAACCCATTTTTTCTCAATTTCTAACCCTTTTAAAGCCATTCTTTCCTTTTCTAAGCTGTTTTTGTCTAATTTCTAAGTGATTTTTGCGTTTTCAATCCCCTTTGTGCCCATTTGAATCTTCTTTTTCTTACTGGGTTTTGCCCCATTTTTTTCCTGTTTTCAGTCATTTTTGGCCATTTCTAACCCATTTTTGTGCATTTCTAACGCATTTTAAGCTATTTTCCACTTTTCTAAACCTTTTTTGTCAAAATTCCTCCCTTTGGAAGCCGTTTTTGTCCTTTTCTAACTCATTTCTGTCCTTTTCTAACTATTTTTTAGCAGTTTTTTTTCCTTTTCTAACCCATTTTACCCCATATCTATGTCTTTTGAATGCTTGCTTTATTTAACTTTTGTAACACATTTTCTCAATTTCTATCCTTTTAAGCAGTTTTTTTCCTTTTCTAACCCATTTTTCTCAATTTCTAACCCTTTTAAAGCCATTCATTCCTTTTCTAAGCCGTTTCTGTCAAATTCCAACCCTTTGTAATGCTTTTTTTCTTTTGTGTCCATTTTTTGTGAATTTCTAACCATTTTTTAGAAGTTTTTTCCTTTTGTAACCCCTTTTTGCCCATCTCTAAGTCGTTTGAAGCCTTTTTTGATTTCCTTTTCTGAACCTTTTTTGTCCATTTCTCAACGCTTCTAAGCAGTGTTTGGCTATTTCTAAGCAATTTCTGCCTTTTCAATCCCCTTTGAAACTAATTTAAAGCCATTTTTGGACATTTCTATCGTATCTTTGGCAAATTTCGAAGGGTTTTAAGCCAGTTTTTTTCATTTCTTATTAGTTTTTGCCTCATTTTTTTCCTGTTTTCAGTCATTTTTAACCATTTCTAACCCATTTTTGTGAATTTCTAACCCGTTTTAAGCCATTTTCTTCTTTCTAACTCATTTTTGTCAAATTCCAGCCCTTTGGAAGCCATTTTTATTCTTGTCTAACCCATTTCTGTCCTTTTCTAACTATTTTTTAGCAGTTTTTTCCCTTCTCCAACCCATTTTTGCCCATTTCTAAGTCGTTTGAATGCTTGCTTTATTTAAACTTTCTAACCGATTTTTCTCAATTTCTATCCTTTTTAAGCAGGTTTTTTTCCTTTTCTAACCCATTTTTCTCAATTTCTAACCCTTTTAAAGCCATTCATTCCTTTTCTAAGCCGTTTTTGTGAAATCCCAACCCTTTGTAAGGCTTTTTTTTCTTTTGTGACGCTTTTTGGCCAATTTCTAACCATTTTTTAGAAGTTTTTTCCTTTTCTAACCCTTTTTTCCCATCTATAATTCGTTTGAAGCCTTTTTTCATTTCCTTTTCTGAACCTTTGTCCTGGGTTCAGCTGTAGCAGTCATGTTTTTCCTTTGTGTTAACCTGTGCAGTGATGCGTTTGGACTTCTAGCTTGAGAACAGTGTTGGTGAAGCCGATGTTTTTGGTTGTTGCTAAGTGATGTTTGCCCTGACCAAGGACTCTGTGAGACTCATGCTCTGCCAGAGAGGAGGGGAAGCGGTGAGGAAGCAGAACGGGGCGCTTAAAACGCTTAAAATGACTTAGAAAATGGAAATAAAATAAGGGTTAGTAATGGCCAAAAGTGGCTTAAAACATATTAGAAAGTAACAAGAATGCGTAGCAAACAGGGAGAAAAACGGTTTCTATTAGATAGAAATGGGGAAAAATGGGTTAGAAATGAGCGAAAAACTCTGAAACCAGGAAAGAATTGGGCAAAAATTAGCAAGGAGAAAAAAAAAAGCTTACAAGGGGTTGAAACGTGGCAAAAATAGGATAGAAACTGCTAAAAATGGATTAAAGAGGGGTTAGAACTTGACAAAAGTGGGTTAGGAAAGGGGAAAAATAACTTAAAAATGGTTAGAAATTGAGAAATATGGGTTAGGAAAAGAAACGAAAAAATGCTTAAAATGACTTAGAAAATGGAAATTAAAAAAAAGGTTAGCAATGGCCAAAAGTGGCTTAAAACGTTTAAGAAAGTAACAAGAATGCATAGCAAACGGGGGAAAAAAGCGGTTTAAATTTGATAGAAATGGGGCAAAATGGGTTAGAAATGAGGGAAAAACTCTGAAACCAGGAAAGAATTGGGCAAAAATTATCAAGGAAAAAAAAAAAAGCTTACAAGGGTTTGAAACGTGGCGAAAAAAGATAGAAACTGCCAAGAATGAATTAAAAGGGGTTAGAACTTGTCAAAAGTGGGTTAGGAAAGGGGAAAAATCACTTAAAAATGTTTAGAAATTGAGAGATATGGGTTAGGAAAAGAAACCAAAAAATGCTTAAAACGACTTAGAAAATGGAAATAAAAAAAGGGTTAGCAATGGCCAAAAGTGGCTTAAAACGTTTAAGAAAGTAACAAGAATGCATAGCAAACGGGGGGGAAACTGGTTTCAATTTGATAGAAATGGGGAAAAATGGGTTAGAAATGAGCGAAAAACTCTGAAACCAGGAAAGAATTGGGCAAAAATTAGCAAGGAAAAAAAAAGCTTAAAAGGAGATTAAACGTGGCAAAAATAGGATAGAAACTGCCAAAAATGAATTAAAAGGGGTTAGAACTTGTCAAAAGTGGGTTAGGAAAGGGGAAAAATCACTTAAAAATGGTTAGAAATTGAGAAATATGGGTTAGGAAAAGAAACCAAAAAATGCTTAAAACGACTTAGAAAATGGAAATAAAAAAAGGGTTAGTAATGGCCAAAAGTGGCTAAAACGTTTAAGAAAGTAACAAGAATGCATAGCAAACGGGGGGGAAACTGGTTTCAATCTGATAGAAATGGGGCAAAATGGGTTAGAAATGAGGGAAAAACTCTGAAACCAGGAAAGAATTGGGCAAAAAACAGCAAGGAGAAAAAAAAAAGCTTAAAAGGGGATGAAACGTGGCAAAAATACGGTAGAAACTGCCAAAAATGGATTAAAAGGGGTTTGAACTTGTCAAAAGTAGGTTAGGAAAGGGGAAAAATAACTTAAAAATGGTTAGAAATTGAGAAATTTGGGTTAGGAAAAGAAACTAAAAAATGCTTAAAACGACTTAGAAAATGGAAATAAAAAAAGGGTTAGTAATGGCCAAAAGTGGCTTAAAACGTTTAAGAAAGTAACAAGAATGCATAGCAAATCCGGGGGAAACTGGCTTCAATTTGATAGATATGGGGAAAAATGGGTTAGAAATGAGCGAAAAACTCTGAAACCGGGAAAGAATTGGGCAAAAATTAGCAAGGAAAAAAAAAGCTTAAAAGGAGTTTAAACGTGGCAGAAATAGGATAGAAACTGCCAAAAATGAGTTAAAAGGGGTTAGAACTTGTCAAAAGTGGGTTAGGAAAGGGGAAAAATAACTTAAAAATGGTTAGAAATTGAGAAATATGGGTTAGGAAAAGAAACGAAAAAATGCTTAAAACGACTTTGAAAATGGAAATAAAAAAAGGGTTAGTAATGGCCAAAAGTGGCTTAAAACGTTTAAGAAAGTAACAAGAATGCATAGCAAACGGGGAGAAAAACGGCTTCAATTTGATAGAAATGGGGCAAAATGGGTTAGAAATGAGCGAAAAACTCTGAAACCAGGAAAGAATTGGGCAAAAAACAGCAAGGAGAAAAAAAAAAAGCTTAAAAGGGGATGAAACGTGGCAAAAATAGGGTAGAAACTGCCAAAAATGGATTAAAAGGGGTTTGAACTTGTCAAAAGTGGGTTAGGAAAGGGGAAAAATAACTTAAAAATGGTTAGAAATTGAGAAATTTGGGTTAGGAAAAGAAACTAAAAAATGCTTAAAACGACTTAGAAAATGGAAATAAAAAAAGGGTTAGCAATGGCCAAAAGTGGCTTAAAACATTTAAGAAAGTAACAAGAATGCATAGCAAACAGGGGGAAAAAAGCGTTTTAAATTTGATAGAAATGGGGCAAAATGGGTTAGAAATGAGGGAAAAACTCTGAAACCAGGAAAGAATTGGGCAAAAATTAGCAAGGAAAAAAAAAGCTTAAAAGGAGTTTAAACGTGGCAAAAATAGGATAGAAACTGCCAAAAATGGATTAAAAGGGGTTAGAACTTGACAAAAGTGGGTTAGGAAAGGGGAAAAATAACTTAAAAATGTTTAGAAATTGAGAAATATGGGTTAGGAAAAGAAACGAAAAAATGCTTAAAACGACTTAGAAAATGGAAATAAAAAAAGGGTTAGTAATGGCCAAAAGTGGCTTAAAACGTTTAAGAAAGTAACAAGAATGCATAGCAAACGGGGGAAAAACTGGTTTAAATTTGATAGAAATGGGGAAAAATGAGTTAGAAATGAGCGAAAAACTCTGAAACCAGGAAAGAATTGGGCAAAAATTAGCAAGGAAAAAAAAAGCTTAAAAGGAGTTTAAACGTGGCAAAAATAGGATAGAAACTGCCAAAAATGAGTTAAAAGGGGTTAGAACTTGTCAAAAGTGGGTTAGGAAAGGGGAAAAATAACTTAAAAATGGTTAGAAATTGAGAAATATGGGTTAGGAAAAGAAACCAAAAAATGCTTAAAACGACTTAGAAAATGGAAATAAAAAAAGGGTTAGTAATTGCCAAAAGTGGCTTAAAACGTTTAAGAAAGTAACAAAAATGCATAGCAAACGGGGGGGAAACTGGTTTCAATTTGATAGAAATGGGGAAAAATGGGTTAGAAATGAGGGAAAAACACTGAAACCAGGATAGAATTGGGCAAAAATTAGCAAGAAAAGAAAAAAAAAGCTTAAAAGGAGTTGAAACGTGGCAAAAATAAGATAGAAACTGCCAAAAATGAGTTAAAAGGGGTTAGAACTTGTCAAAAGTGGGTTAGGAAAGGGGAAAAATAACTTAAAAATGGTTAGAAATTGAGAAATATGGGTTAGGAAAAGAAACGAAAAAATGCTTAAAACGACTTTGAAAATGGAAATAAAAAAAGGGTTAGTAATGACCAAAAGTGGCTTAAAACGTTTAAGAAAGTAACAAGAATGCATAGCAAACGGGGAGAAAAACGGCTTCAATTTGATAGAAATGGGGAAAAATGGGTTAGAAATGAGCGAAAAACTCTGAAACCAGGAAAGAATTGGGCAAAAAACAGCAAGGAGAAAAAAAAAAGCTTAAAAGGGGATGAAACGTGGCAAAAATAGGGTAGAAACTGCCAAAAATGGATTAAAAGGGGTTTGAACTTGTCAAAAGTGGGTTAGGAAAGGGGAAAAATAACTTAAAAATGGTTAGAAATTGAGAAATTTGGGTTAGGAAAAGAAACTAAAAAATGCTTAAAACGACTTAGAAAATGGAAATAAAAAAAGGGTTAGTAATGGCCAAAAGTGGCTTAAAACGTTTAAGAAAGTAACAAGAATGCATAGCAAACAGGGGGAAAAAAGCGTTTTAAATTTGATAGAAATGGGGCAAAATGGGTTAGAAATGAGGGAAAAACTCTGAAACCAGGAAAGAATTGGGCAAAAATTAGCAAGGAAAAAAAAAGCTTAAAAGGAGTTTAAACGTGGCAAAAATAGGATAGAAACTGCCAAAAATGGATTAAAAGGGGTTAGAACTTGACAAAAGTGGGTTAGGAAAGGGGAAAAATAACTTAAAAATGTTTAGAAATTGAGAAATATGGGTTAGGAAAAGAAACGAAAAAATGCTTAAAACGACTTAGAAAATGGAAATAAAAAAAGGGTTAGTAATGGCCAAAAGTGGCTTAAAACGTTTAAGAAAGTAACAAGAATGCATAGCAAACGGGGGAAAAACTGGTTTAAATTTGATAGAAATGGGGAAAAATGAGTTAGAAATGAGCGAAAAACTCTGAAACCAGGAAAGAATTGGGCAAAAATTAGCAAGGAAAAAAAAAGCTTAAAAGGAGTTTAAACGTGGCAAAAATAGGATAGAAACTGCCAAAAATGAGTTAAAAGGGGTTAGAACTTGTCAAAAGTGGGTTAGGAAAGGGGAAAAATAACTTAAAAATGGTTAGAAATTGAGAAATATGGGTTAGGAAAAGAAACCAAAAAATGCTTAAAACGACTTAGAAAATGGAAATAAAAAAAGGGTTAGTAATTGCCAAAAGTGGCTTAAAACGTTTAAGAAAGTAACAAAAATGCATAGCAAACGGGGGGGAAACTGGTTTCAATTTGATAGAAATGGGGAAAAATGGGTTAGAAATGAGGGAAAAACACTGAAACCAGGATAGAATTGGGCAAAAATTAGCAAGAAAAGAAAAAAAAAGCTTAAAAGGAGTTGAAACGTGGCAAAAATAAGATAGAAACTGCCAAAAATGAGTTAAAAGGGGTTAGAACTTGTCCAAAGTGGGTTAGGAAAGGGGAAAAATAACTTAAAAATGGTTAGAAATTGAGAAATATGGGTTAGGAAAAGAAACCAAAAAATGCTTAAAACGACTTAGAAAATGGAAATAAAAAAAGGGTTAGTAATGGCCAAAAGTGGCTTAAAACGTTTAAGAAAGTAACAAGAATGTATAGCAAACGGGTGGGAAACTGGTTTCAATTTGATAGAAATGGGGCAAAATGGGTTCGAAATGAGGGAAAAACTCTGAAACCAGGAAAGAATTGGGCAAAAATTAGCAAGAAAAGAAAAAAAAAGCTTAAAAGGTGTTTAAACGTGGCAAAAACAGGATAGAAACTGCCAAAAATGGATTAAAAGGGGTTAGAACTTGTCAAAAGTGGGTTAGGAAAGGGGAAAAATAACTTAAAAATGGTTAGAAATTGAGAAATTTGGGTTAGGAAAAGAAACCAAAAAATGCTTAAAACGACTTAGAAAATGGAAATAAAAAAAGGGTTAGCAATGGCCAAAAGTGGCTTAAAACGTTTAAGAAAGTAACAAGAATGCATAGCAAATGGGGGGAAAAAAGCGGTTTAAATTTGATAGAAATGGGGCAAAATGGGTTAGAAATGAGCGAAAAACTCTGAAACCAGGAAAGAATTGGGCAAAAATTAGCAAGAAAAGAAAAAAAAAGCTTAAAAGGTGTTTAAACGTGGCAAAAACAGGATAGAAACTGCCAAAAATGGATTAAAAGGAGTTAGAACTTGTCAAAAGTGGGTTAGGAAAGGGGAAAAATAAGTTAAAAATGGTTAGAAATTGAGAAATATGGGTTAGGAAAAGAAACTAAAAAATGCTTAAAACGACTTAGAAAATGGAAATAAAAAAAGGGTTAGTAATTGCCAAAAGTGGCTTAAAACGTTTAAGAAAGTAACAAAAATGCATAGCAAACGGGGGGAAACTGGTTTCAATTTGATAGAAATGGGGAAAAAATGGGTTAGAAATGAGGGAAAAACTCTGAAACCAGGAAAGAATTGGGCAAAAATTATCAAGGAAAAAAAAAGCTTAAAAGGTGTTTAAACGTGGCAAAAATAGGATAGAAACTGCCAAAAATGGATTAAAAGGGGTTAGAACTTGACAAAAATGGGTTAGGAAAGGGGAAAAATAACTTAAAAATGGTTAGAAATTGAGAAATATGGGTAAGGAAACGAAACCAATAAATGCTTAAAACGACTTAGAAAATGGAAATAAAAAAAGGGTTAGTAATGGCCAAAAGTGGCTTAAAACGTTTAAGAAAGTAACAAGAATGCATAGCAAACGGGGGAAAAACTGGTTTAAATTTGATAGAAATGGGGAAAAATGAGTTAGAAATGAGCGAAAAACTCTGAAACCAGGAAAGAATTGGGCAAAAATTATCAAGGAAAAAAAAAGCTTAAAAGGTGTTTAAACGTGGCAAAAATAGGATAGAAACTGCCAAAAATGGATTAAAAGGGGTTAGAACTTGACAAAAATGGGTTAGGAAAGGGGAAAAATCACTTAAAAATGGTTAGAAATTGAGAAATATGGGTTAGGAAAAGAACAAAAAAATGCTTAAAACGACTTAGAAAATGGAAATAAAAAAAGGGTTAGTATTGGCCAAAAGTGGCTTAAGACGTTAAAGAAAGTAACAAGAATGCATAGCAAACGGGGGGGAAACTGGTTTCAATCTGATAGAAATGGGGAAAAATGGGTTAGAAATGAGGGAAAAACTCTGAAACCAGGAAAGAATTGGGCAAAAAATTAGCAAGAAAAGAAAAAAAAAGCTTAAAAGGTGTTTAAACGTGGCAAAAACAGGATAGAAACTGCCAAAAATGGATTAAAAGGGGTTAGAATTTGTCCAAGTGGGTTAGGAAAGGGGAAAAATAACTTAAAAATGGTTAGAAATTGAGAAATTTGGGTTAGGAAAAGAAACCAAAAAATGCTTAAAACGACTTAGAAAAATGGAAATAAAAAAAGGGTTAGCAATGGCCAAAAGTGGCTTAAAACGTTTAAGAAAGTAACAAGAATGCATAGCAAACGGGGGGAAAAAAGCGGTTTAAATTGATAGGAAATGGGGCAAAATGGGTTAGAAATGAGCGAAAAACTCTGAAACCAGGAAAGAATTGGGCAAAAATTAGCAAGAAAAGAAAAAAAAAGCTTAAAAGGTGTTTAAACGTGGCAAAAACAGGATAGAAACTGCCAAAAATGGATTAAAAGGAGTTAGAACTTGTCCAAAGTGGGTTAGGAAAGGGGAAAAATAACTTAAAAATGGTTAGAAATTGAGAAATTTGGGTTAGGAAAAGAAACGAAAAAATGCTTAAAGCGACTTTGAAAATGGAAATAAAAAAAGGGTTAGCAATGGCCAAAAGTGGCTTAAAACGTTTAAGAAAGTAACAAGAATGCATAGCAAACCGGGGGGAAAAAAGCGGTTTAAATTTGATAGAAATGGGGCAAAATGGGTTAGAAATGAGCGAAAAAACTCTGAAACCAGGAAAGAATTGGGCAAAAATTAGCAAGGAAAAAAAAAGCTTAAAAGGAGTTTAAACGTGGCAAAAATAGGATAGAAACTGCCAAAAATGAGTTAAAAGGGGTTAGAACTTGTCAAAAGTGGGTTAGGAAAGGGGAAAAATAAGTTAAAAATGGTTAGAAATTGAGAAATATGGGTTAGGAAAAGAAACTAAAAAATGCTTAAAACGACTTAGAAAATGGAAATAAAAAAAGGGTTAGTAATTGCCAAAAGTGGCTTAAAACGTTTTAAGAAAGTAACAAAAATGCATAGCAAACGGGGGGGGAAACTGGTTTCAATTTGATAGAAATGGGGAAAAAAATGGGTTAGAAATGAGGGAAAAACTCTGAAACCAGGAAAGAATTGGGCAAAAATTATCAAGGAAAAAAAAAGCTTAAAAGGTGTGTAAACGTGGCAAAAATAGGATAGAAACTGCCAAAAATGGATTAAAAGGGGTTAGAACTTGACAAAAATGGGTTAGGAAAGGGAAAAATAACTTAAAAATGGTTAGAAATTGAGAAATATGGGTAAGGAAAAGAAACCAATAAATGCTTAAAACGACTTAGAAAATGGAAATAAAAAAAGGGGTTAGTAATGGCCAAAAGTGGCTTAAAACGTTTAAGGAAAGTAACAAGAATGCATAGCAAACGGGGGAAAAACGGAAAAATGGGTTAGAAATGAGCGAAAAACTCTGAAACCAGGAAAGAATTGGGCAAAAATTAGCAAGGAAAAAAAAAGCTTAAAAGGTGTTTAAACGTGGCAAAAACAGGATAGAAACTGCCAAAAATGGATTAAAAGGGGTTAGAACTTGTCCAAAGTGGGTTAGGAAAGGGGAAAAAATAACTTAAAAATGGTTAGAAATTGAGAAATTTGGGTTAGGAAAAGAAACAAAAAAATGCTTAAAACGACTTAGAAAATGGAAATAAAAAAAGGGTTAGCAATGGCCAAAAGTGGCTTAAAAAGTTTAAGAAAGTAACAAGAATGCATAGCAAACGGGGGGAAAAAAGCGGTTTAAATTTGATAGAAATGGGGCAAAATGGGTTAGAAATGAGCGAAAAACTCTGAAACCAGGAAAGAATTGGGCAAAAATTAGCAAGGAAAAAAAAAGCTTAAAAGGAGTTTAAACGTGGCAAAAATAGGATAGAAACTGCCAAAAATGAGTTAAAAAGGGTTAGAACTTGTCAAAAGTGGGTTAGGAAAGGGGAAAAATAAGTTAAAAATGGTTAGAAATTGAGAAATATGGGTTAGGAAAAGAAACTAAAAAATGCTTAAAACGACTTAGAAAATGGAAATAAAAAAAGGGTTAGTAATAGCCAAAAGTGGCTTAAAACGTTTAAGAAAGTAACAAAAATGCATAGCAAACGGGGGGGAAACTGGTTTCAATTTGATAGAAATGGGGAAAAATGGGTTAGAAATGAGCGAAAAACTCTGAAACCAGGAAAGAATTGGGCAAAAATTAGCAAGGAAAAAAAAAGCTTAAAAGGTGTTTAAACGTGGCAAAAATAGGATAGAAACTGCCAAAAATGGATTAAAAGGGGTTAGAACTTGACAAAAATGGGTTAGGAAAGA